>NC_092375.1:5355711-5655711 GCF_030028105.1 Mobula birostris | reverse complement strand
TGAGCAGGGGATGGGGGAAAGGAAGGGTGGAGATCTCAAGTGTCATCGCAGTCCCTCTCCCAAACCCCACAAACACTGATACCTGTGGAGTCCTGTGCAGTGCAGTGAGGCACTGGGTCGTACACTGATCTCTGCTGGTTTGTGTCTGTTGACCCATTCACATCAGGGAGGAAGCTCTATGTAACGTGGACACCAGGACCACCAGACTCGAAAACAAATAGTCCATGAGCAGGGTGGGTGGGATCCTTCATGATATTGCTAGCTCTTTTCCGGCCCTTTCTGCGTATATGTCCTGGATGGCAGGAGGGCAGACGTCAGTGATGCATTGGGCAGTTATGACTACTCGTTGCAAAAACAAAAGAGTAGAATCCTTTCTTTGCAAACAAGTGATTTGGGAGCAGGAGTCAGCCACTCGGCCCATCAAGTTTACCCTGCTATTTAATAAAATCATGGTACATTTGATTGCAATTTTCTGCACTCTGTCTTATCACAAATTCATCTACCTCCTCATATACATGTTTGAAGATGACATGAAGGTCAGTGGTATTGTGGATAGGGCAGGAATTTGATGTAGGTTACAATGGAACATTGACAGGAAACGGAGCTGAGCTGAGAGGTGGGAGATGGAGTTTAATCTGGAAAAGTGTGAAGTGAGACACTTTGAAGGGTTGAACTTAAAGGCAGAGTACAAGGATGTAGGCATTTCATATTAAAGATAATGCTATTTCAAAGTAAACCATGTGATCTTCTCCCATGAGATGGGGTTTTCCCTTTGGAAAGACAGGAGGAAATGACACTTGATAGGAGCATACAAGATTTGGAGACAAGCAGCACACACGGAATGCAGGAGGAACACAGATTTTGAGACACATCGATAGAATGGACAGCCAGTGCCTTTTCCCCAAGGTGGAAATGGCCAATATCAGAGGACATCCATTTACAGTGAGTGGAGGACATGCAAGGTAGCTTTCTTTGCACAGAGAATGGTGGGTGCGTGGAATGCACTGTCGTGGGTGGTGGTGGAGGCAGATACAATACAGGCATTTAAGAGACTCATGGATAGGTTCTAATAATGGAAGAGAAATGGAGAGTTATGGAGGGAAAGATTACATTGTTGGCCTGCTATGTTGGCGCCGGAATATACTGTGACACCTACGGACTGCTCCATCTGTGTTGGTTATTAACACAGAGAATGCATTTCACTTTATGTTTCAACGTACATGTGATAAATTCATAAATATGAATTTGTAACTGATCATGGAGACGGTCCTGTATTGTACTGTTCTCTGCTCTATGTACTAACCAAAATCCACCCCATGACCAAACTAAACTTGTTATCATACTGTCATTAACACACAAAATGCTGGAGAAGCTCTGCAGGTCGGGCAGCATCTGTGACAGGGGTTCCCACCCTGGGGTCCACATTCCCCTCGGTTAATGGCATAGAAAAGATTGTGAACCCCTAACCGTGGAAAGGAATAACGAGGCACTGTTTGAGGCCAACACTTCATGTTTCAATGAAGGGCCTCAGTCCAAAACATTGACTCTTTATTCCTTCATGTAGATGTTGCCTGTCCTGCAACTCCTCCAGCATTTTGTGCGCGTTGCTTTGGATTTTGGAGTGTCTGCAGAATGTCTTGAGTTTACAGTTCGTTTTGCACAGGGCGACAATTCTTCCTCAGACCCAGCTGTAGGAAAGGTTGAAACCCAGCTGCCGAGGAGTTCAAGATGAAATGTGTTCCCATTATCCTGGCTCCCATCTCAGTCTCACTGCCAGTAATCAGCCTCGGTATATTTGAGAATCTGTCCATCACACAGCCAGTAAATGTAACGCTCTGTAATCACGACCTGTCTCTGAGCTGCACATAGGAGGAACCGGCCCATTGCCCAGACACAATCTCCCATAATTCTTGTCAAACCCCGGCTGAAAAATCCTGAGCAGTGGAAGAAAAATCGACAGCAGACTCAGCTCAGACTCTGACCTGGGCGTGGGAGTCCACGTTGATTGGCGGTTACAAGTTCAAGTTTATTGTCATCTGACTGTATATACAAACAAATGAAACAACATTCCTCTGGACCGTGGTGCACCACAAAACATATATCACACACAGCACATACACTAAAATATTACTGTTAATAAGTTAATGAAATATAATTCAGAATGAATGCAGTGCACAGCACTGGTAAACAGCAAACAGCTTGCTGCCTAGTGAAGAGACCTGAGTAGTTGTCGGCTATTCATTAGTGTCGCAGCCTGAGGGAAGAAGCTGTTTCCCTGTCCTGATGCTCCTGTACCCCTTTGCCATGGTTTTACACATGCCGGTTGAAATTTTTATCTGATTCATACTTCTTTTGCCCGTGTCCTCATTCAGCCGTGTCTCTGGCCACTCTATTACAGGGAGGGTGAGGAAGCTTCGGTGAGGGCGCAGAAAGGTCTCACCAGTACGTCACCGGATCAGACCATAAGACAATAGGAAACAGGAGCAGACCTAGGTGATTTGGCCCTTCCTGCCTGCTCTGACATTCTCTCAAGGCATATTTATTAAACAACTAATGCTGCACCATCAGAGGCGGTTCTGAACCCCTGAGCTTTCTGCTTCCGAAAAGTGTTACCCCCTGAGCGTGGCAGGGGAACAGGAAGAGAGAAGACAAAGGAGCAGAACTAGGCCATTCAGCCCATTCAGTCTGCTCTACTATTCCATCAAGGTTGACTTATTCTCCCTCTCAAACCCACTCTTCTGCCTTCGCTCCATAACCTTTGACACCCAGAATATATCAACTTCTGCTTTAAGTATACCCGATGACGACCTCCACAACAATCTGTGCCAACGAATTGCACAGATTCACCACCCATTGGACCCCTTGCTCACTTGTATTGATCTATGGCACAAAAAAGGTTGGGAACCCTGGGTTTAGAGGGGTATGAGCCAAATGCAGGTGAATAGAATAGGCTTAGATTAACACCTTGGTCAGTGTGGATAAGTTAAAGCAAAGGGCCTGTTTTATGCTGCATAACCCTGAGAGTCCAGGACACTCTATGGAATCTTTTAGGCTGCTGGTGTAACTATCCTTCATATCAATGCCTTCCAAAAATTGCAGGGTTTTCAAAGTATGACTGCTGGAAGCAGAACCCTGAATGAGCAGCTGAACACCCAAGACCCAGTGTGGGGAAGGGCTTTAACGTGAAGGATGTATTAAACTATCATGAACAAGATAGGCTACATGTCCTGCACTGTGTACTTCCACAGTCCCGTCAATATCCTGCACTATGTATGTAACTGGCTGTAAGGTTTCACTGCTAATATAATGGCCTCTCTGTAATGTTCCCCTACTAAGATAATGGTTTCTCTGTAGCAACAATGTTTGGGTTATGATTAGAGATAACTGTGTGTACTTTCAGAGTTCCATCAGTCTCCTGCACTGTGTACTCTCACGGTCCCGTCAATCTCCTGCACTGTGTGCTCTCACAGTCCCGTCAGTACCCTGCACTGTGTGCTCTCACCGTCCCGTCAATCTCCTGCACTGTGTGCTCTCACGGTCCCGTCAATCTCCTGCATTGTGTGCTCTCACAGTCCCGTCAGTACCCTGCACTGTGTGCTCTCACCGTCCCGTCAATCTCCTGCACTGTGTGCTCTCACAGTCCCGTCAGTACCCTGCACTGTGTGCTCTCACGGTCCCGTCAATCTCCTGCACTGTGTGCTCTCACAGTCCTGTCAGTACCCTGCACTGTGTGCTCTCACAGTCCTGTCAGTACCCTGCACTATGTGCTCTCACGGTCCCGTCAGTACCCTGCACTGTGTACTCTCACAGTCCTGTCAGTATCCTGCACTGTGTGCTCTCACGGTCCCGTCACGGTCCCGTCAGTATCCTGCACTGTGTGCTCTCACGGTCCCGTCAGTACCCTGCACTGTGTGCTCTCACGGTCCCGTCAGTACCCTGCACTGTGTGCTCTCACGGTCCCGTCAGTACCCTGCACTGTGTGCTCTCACGGTCCCGTCAGTACCCTGCACTGTGTGCTCTCACGGTCCCGTCAGTACCCTGCACTGTGTGCTCTCACGGTCCCGTCAGTATCCTGCACTGTGTGCTCTCACGGTCCCGTCAGTACCCTGCACTGTGTGCTCTCACGGTCCCGTCAGTACCCTGCACTGTGTGCTCTCACCGTCCCGTCAGTACCCTGCACTGTGTGCTCTCACCGTCCCGTCAGTACCCTGCACTGTGTGCTCTCACCGTCCCGTCAGTACCCTGCACTGTGTGCTCTCACGGTCCCGTCAGTACCCTGCACTGTGTGCTCTCACGGTCCCGTCAGTACCCTGCACTGTGTGCTCTCACGGTCCCGTCAGTATCCTGCACTGTGTGCTCTCACGGTCCCGTCAGTATCCTGCACTGTGTGCTCTCACGGTCCCGTCAGTATCCTGCACTGTGTACTCTCACGGTCCCGTCAGTATCCTGCACTGCGTACTCTCACGGTCCCGTCAGTATCCTGCACTGTGTACTCTCACAGTTCTATGATCTTTTCAATAATATTTATTTATTTAGAGACACAAGCGCTTTAAGCTCAACAATGCTGCACCGCCAAATTATACACAATTAGCCTATTAGCCCCTCGGTCATTGGAATATGGGAGCAAACCAGAGCACTTGGGGTAAACTCCTCACAAACAGCTGTGGGAATTGAAGCCAGGTTGCTGGTGCTGTAATAGCGTTGTGTTAACCACTACACTACCATGCCATCTCCTTGATGGATGGGACCACAGTTTAACGTCTCACTTAAAATCAATAGCTACTCAGGGAGACATGGAATTGGGAGTTGGCACAGGAAAGAGCATGCTTCAACCAGACTTCCAATCTGTGCCTTGTAAGGCATGAAAATGCCCGACGCAGGCCTCTCATGGTCTGAGTCAATGTTCCCTTCCCTTCCTTCAACAACGGTCTTAGAGTCATAGAAGCAGGCCCCTCGGCCCATCTACTTAATGCTGATCTGTTATTCTGCATAGTCCCAATAAGCCACACCTGGACCATAGCCCTCCATGCCCCTCCCTTCCATGTACCTATCCAAACTTCTCATTAACGTTCTCATTGAACCCACATTCACTACTTCCACTGGCAGCTCTTTCCACACTCTCACCACCCTCTGAGTGAGGAAGTTCCCCCTCAGGTTCCCCTTAAATACTTCATCTTTCACCTGTGACAAAAAACCAAGTTATCAGAAGATTGATGCTGATGAGAGAGATAAGAGAGACAAATGGAGAAGCATTCAAAATGTTAATGAGAGAGGAGAGAGATTAACGAAAAGAGACACAGTTCCAAGTATTGACAGACCGGTTGCTTTGAACCTGAACTGTTTGAAGTTTGATGGACAGGTGATACCCCAGCAGAGGGATAAAAGGAACAGGTTCGCTAAGGCACGACAGACACCACAAGATCATGAGATAACGAGACCCTGGAAAAGCGGTCTGCCCCCACAAGTTGGTGGGAGTTTGGAGGTCTGGTCGCGGGAACTGACCATAGACGCACAGGGTGAAAAGGTACGATCGGCGGGAACCTGGTGTGTGTGTCCGCCCTTGCCCGGGTGCTGGGTTCACCGCGGAAGAACGGTCGTATCCGGAACGGAGGGGTCACAGTCGGTGACCTCAGAAGACATAAAAGGGTTCGCCCGAAAGCTAACTGCGAAGAACAAAGGTCTGTTTGAATCAGAATTTGCATATTCTCTCTCTCTCTCTCCAACAGCACAACAGCAATTACTTCGAACTGTACTCAGCTGAACTGAACTCTGTGTCACTTGAGACTGATCATTTTACCCCTAGACTGCAATAGAGCTTGATTGATCCTATTATCCTAGTTCTGTGTACATGTGTGTTTTATCATTGCTAACCTGTTGCATTTATATCCTTATGATTAGAGTACTGTGTTGCTTATTTCTTTAATAGAACTTTCTTAGTTCCAGTAATCCAGACTCCAACTAAGTGGTCCATTTCTGCTGGTTTTGCAACCCAGTTACGGGGTACGTAACACACCCTTAACCCATGACTTCCATCTCTCGTCTTCCCCCACCTCAAGGAAAAAGCTTGCTTTTATTAACCCTGTCTATACACTTCAAAATTTTGTACACTTCTATCAAATCTCCCCTCACTCCCCTGAACTCTAGGCGAATAAAGTCCGAATCTATTCGACCTCCCCCTGTAACTCAGGTCCTCTTCTTAAATGAGGAAGCAGAGTTAGGGGCTGAATAGCCTGGTTCCATTTCTAATTATGGAATTCAACCTAGACATGTGCAAAGTGATGTACTTTGGGAAGAAAAACCAGGGCAGGACTTATACAGTGTATGACCAGACCCCAGGCAGTGTTGTAGAACAGAGCACCCTGTCAGTGCAAGTGCGCAGTTCCTTGGAAGTGGCGTCACAGCGGAGAGGGTAGTGAGGAAGACTTGCTTCCATCAGTTGACGCAGTGAGTTGGGATGTCATGTTACAGTTGGTTAGGTCACACCTTGAGCATTGTGGCCAGACTGCAGGAAGGATGTGATAGCACTAGAGACTGTGTTGAAGAAATTTACATAAGCATGTAGTCTGAATGGTATGATTTGAGCTATAAGGAGAGGTTGGGCAGACTGGGGCTGTTTCCCCTGGAGCAAAGGAGGCTGATACATGACATGACAAAATTTTGAGAGGCATAGATTGGGCATTGCGGTAACATAGCGGCTAGCACAACGTTATTACAGCTCGGGACATTAGAGTTCAGAATTCAGCTCCAGCTCTGTTGGTAAGGAGTTTGTACTTCCTGTCAGTGAACGTGCGGATTTGTTCTGGGTGCTCTGGTTTCTTCCCGCAGTCCAAAGATGTACCGGTTAGTTGGTGAATTGGTCATTGTAAATTGTCCTGTGATTCGGCTAGGTTGCTGGGTAGTGTGTCTCATTGGGCCGGAAGGGTTATTCTGTGCTGTGTCTCGAAATAAGTAAATTAAATAGATAGAATAGAGTCTTATTTTCTATGGTCATGATGTCTAAAGCCAGAGGGTATAGGTTTGAGCTGAGAGGGACAAATGAGACTTATAGCGGGTCTGAGGGAAAATTTCTCACACCGAGAGTAGTGAGTAGTTGGAATGAGCTGCCAGGGGAGATGCTGGAGGCAGGAACAGCAACTGTAGCTTCCATCAGGCAGAAGGTGAAAGCAGCTGAAAGCATGTAGCATCAGCTCAGGAACAACTTCCATCCCCTGTTTTCAGCTGTTAAATAGTTCTATACTACAATAGTTGGTCTCTCGTCCTCATAACCTATCTCCACTCCATCAACTTCAGCTTGGTGTTGAACACAATTATCCCTCAGAGGCTGGTGGGTAAACTGACCTCGTTGGGATTCAACACCCTATTTATAGCGTTTTAGATGTTATGGCCTCCACAGCGCCCTGATCTCAACATCATCCAGGCTCTCTGGGATTACCTGGAGAGACAGAAGAAAGCAAGACAGCCAAAGTCTGCAGACGAACTGTGGCAAGTTCTCCAAGATGCTAGAAACAGCTTACCAGTCTTATAAAACTGCATGACAGTGCACCCAAAAGAACTAACACAGTTTTAAAGGCAAAGGTGCATCACACCAAACATTAATTTGATTCGGTCTTTTACTGTTTACTGCTCGTTATTGTAAACTCTTTGGGATTTAGAAACTTTGCATTTCATTATTTTTGAAAGCATCTTCGCTTTACAAATTTTTTTTACGGGTGCCTAAGACTTTTGCACAATATTGTATGTTTTGTGGGTACACCATGGTCTGGAGGAACATTGTTTCATTTGGCTGTGTATGTCTACAGTCAGATGACAATAAATTTGAACTTGATACTGAGCTTATTAGGATCATGTACCTCAATGTTCACCTGCACTGCACTTTCTCTATAGCTATTACACTTCACGAGGGGTGATTGATCAGTTTGTGGCCTCAGGTAGAAGGAGTCAACTTTAGAAAACCTAGCATATTTATTTTTCCTTCGTTTACACACTTAGTCCAGCTGTCGAGGAGCATACGGATCCCTTCTTTGTAGAAGTCGGCATCTTGGACCTCCAGAAGTGGTCCACAGCAGGGGTGATTGATAAGTTCGAAGGAGATGAGTTATTAGCTTCAAACTTCCTGCATTTTCACTCAAAGAGTTGAACTGCACGTGTACGAGAGCTGTATAACTCATCTCCTTCTACCTTAGGCCACAAACTTATCAATCACCCCTCGTATTCTGCATTGTTGTTGCTTTGCCTTGTTCTAGCTCAGTACACTCTGTATTGATTTGATCTGTATGAACAGTACACAGACAAGTTCTTCACTGTATCTTTGTACATGTTCGGGAACTACAGTAGCGTATTGGTTAGCACAATACTATTATAGCTTGGGGACGTTCTGGAGCTTGGAGTTCAATTCTGGCACTGTCTTGTAAAGAGTTTCTCTACATCCTCTCCAGAATGCCTGAGTTTTCTCTAGGTGATCTGGTTTCCTTCTGCAGTCCAAATATGTAGCAGGTTGGTTAACAGCTCATTGTAAATTGTCCTCTGATTAGGTCAGATATAATCAGGGTTGTGGGGTTGCTGGGGAGCACGGCTCAGTGGGCTGGAAGGCCTACTCCATGCTGTATCGCTAAATAAATAAATAATAAACTGATACCAATTTTACTTCCAACAGCATTTAAGAGGCATCTGGACAGGTACTAGATTGAGCAGGGTATAGAGGGATAGAGAATTAAAGGAGCGAGGAAGGATCAGTATAGATATGCAGATGGCCAGCATAGATGTGATGGGCAGAAGGGCCTGTTTTAGAGCTGTGTGATTCTGTGACTCTACTTCCTGCGTGCTGAGGCGTGTTTCACAGCTCTGGGCCTTTACTCGATAGAGTTCAAAAGGCCTCGTTGTAACTTACCGGGTACCAAAAAGCCAGGGCAGTATGGACATGGGAGGATGTTTCCATCAGCAGGTGAACCTAGGGCCAGAGGGCGCAGCCTCAGGATAAAGAGACGTCCCTTTACATCTCCTTCAGCTGGTGGGTGGAGGCCAAGTCAGTGGGTTACTTCAGGCAGAGATTGATAGATTCTTCATTGGTAAGGGGGTCAAGGGTTACAGGGGGAAGGCAGGAGAATGAGGTTGAAATAAAAACAGCCATATTAGAATGGTGGCGCAGATTCAATAGACTGAATGGCTTAATTCTGCTCCTATATTCATTTAGAGATATAGCATGGAACAGGCCCTTCTGGGCTATCGAGCTGTGCTGTCCAGCGACCCACCTGTTTAACCTGAGCCACATCACCGAGCAATTTACAATGACCAGCCAAACCACAAACCGGCACTTCTTTGGATTGAGAGAGAGGGAGAGAGGGAGAGAGGGAGAGGGGGAGAGAGGGGGAGAGGGGGAGAGAGGGAGAGAGAAAAAGATAGATGATAGAGGGAGAAAGGAGGAGAGAGGGAGGGAGGGAGAGAGAGAGAAAGAAAAAGAGATAGATAGATAGGGAGAGAGATGGAGAGGGATAGAGAGGGAGAGAGAGAAGGGGAAAGAAAGAGAGAGAGAGAGAGAGAGAGAGAGAGAGAGAGAGAGAGAGAGAGAGAGAGAGAGAGACAGAGAGAGAGAGGGGGAGAGATGGAATCCATTTCTTAGGCAAACTACAAGGTTTGACCAGAGCCCATTATTAGAAGCAAATTATCCGTGGAAAAACCATATTGAGCAGACGATATCTTCCTTTCTATGAATTTAAGTGGGCCGCAGGGAGATAAAATCAATGGTATTGTGAATAGGATTGGATGCCTGTCAAATTGATTCCATCATTACTGTCCGAATGAGAGGAGCCTGATAGGCCGCATTAGCACAACTGGGCCTAGCCAGCTCAGCGTTTAACCTCGGCAATTACAGACACCTTCTGAAGCTCAAGCACAACATCTGGTTCACAAGAGCCACTCCACTAATAAATACATGGCATTTTATGATATATTTCAGTTGTCATTCTCAAGATGCAGGGACTGAAAGAATTAATTTATGACAAGAATTATCAGGAGAAATTATAAGCTGCAGCAAGCAAGTTACTACCCAGGCTGACAGGCCGGCTAAGAAGGCATATGGCACATTTGGCTTTATTAGTCGAGGCATTCAAACATCAGAAAGTTATGTTTCAGCTTTATAAAGATCTAGTTAGGCCGCGTCTGAAGTATTGCATACACTTCTGGTCACCCCATTATAGGAAGAATGTTGAGGCTTTGGAGAGGGTGCAGAAGAGGTTTACCAAGATACTGCCTGGATTGGAGGACATGTGCTAAGGTTGGACAAACCTGTGTTGTTTTCTCTGGAGCGGCAGAAGCTGAGGGAGACCTGACAGAGGTGTATAAGATTATGAGAGGCAGAGATTATGAGAGTAGACAGACAGTATCTTTTTCAAAGGTTGAATTGTCTAATACCAGAGGGTAGGCATTTAAGGTGAGAGGGGGTAATTTCAAAGCAGATGTGAGGGGCAAATTTCTTACACAGAGGGTGGGTGCCTGGGGTGGTGGTTGAGGAAGAAACATTAGAGACTTTTAACAGACATTTAGATAGGCGCATGGATTTGAGGAAAATGAAGGGATATAGACATGGTGTCGTAGAAGAGTTTAGTTTAGTTGGCCATTTGATTACTAACTTAACTGGTTTGGCACAACACTGTAGGCTGAAGGGCCTGTTCCTGTGCTGTCCTGGTCTATGTTTCATGTTCTATGTGACTGTCTTAAGTGACATTACAAAAATACAAAATACAGTAACAATAAAGAGGGTTTGGTTGCTGTGGAGGGTCCTCTGATAGGTTGATGTTCATGGGGACATGACTAACATTTCCATCAAAGCCTGAACTGAAACAAGCAAACTTGTGGGTGACACCAAGATTAGGGGTGTAGTGGACAGTGAGGAAGGCTATCAAAGCCTGCAATGCCATCCAGATCAGCTGGGAAAATGGGCTGAAAATGGCTGATGGAACTTAATGCACGAACAGAGGAGATTCTGCAGATGCTGGAGATCCAGAGGAACATATTCTGCAAAAGCTGCAAATCCAGAATAACAAGCCTGATTATTTTTATTATTTTTTATTTTCACAGGTTGTTGTTCTTTGCACAGTGGTTGTTTTCCGTCTTGTTGGTTGTGGTCTTTCATTGATTCTATTGTGTTTCTTATATTTACTGTGAATGCCCACAGGAAAATGCCTCTCTGGGTTGTATGTGGATATATAACAACACACATAAAAGTTGCTGGTGAACGCAGCAGGCCAGGCAGCATCTCCAGGAAGAGGTACAGTTGACGTTTCGGGCTGTCTGGCCTGCTGCTTTCACCAGCAACTTTTATGTGTGTTGCTTGAAATTCCAGCATCTCCAGATTTCCTCGTATGTGGATATATATGTACTTTGACAATAAATTTACTTGGAACTTTAAACCTTGACCTGCAGCACTTTGTATGCAATGACCCTGAATTTAATACAGACAAGTGTGAGGTGTTGCACAAACCAGGGTGGGACTTACACAGCGAATGGTAGGGCACTGAGGAGTGCGGTAGAACAAAGGGATCTGGAAGTGGTGGATTCAGGTTCAATTTCAACATTGAAGAGAAGTTTGGATAAGTATATTGATGGGTATGGGGTCTATAGTCCAGGTGCGGGTCAATGGTACTAGGCAGAAGAACAGTTTGGCACCAACTCGATGGGTTGAAGGGATTATTTCTGTGCTGCAGTGATCGATGACGATGGATCTAAACTATAACCTTCAAGAGTTGGAGATATCCTGGGCCTAGTATGGGCAGTCTGGGCCAAGCAACCTGCTTCTGTGCAGAGCATTTCTCCGTTCCTTCCCACTGAGAGGGCTCATATACTCATCGTATGGCCTGCATGCCATCTTGGAGAATGTCTCCCATCCACTACATAATGGACTGGTTGGGCACAGGCGTACATTCAGCCAGAGACTCATTCCACCGAGATGCAACACAGAGCGTCATAGGAAGTCATTCCTGCCTGTGGCCATCAAACTTTACAACTCCCTTGGAGGGTCAGACACCCTGAGACAATAGGCTGGTCCTGGACTTATTTCCTGACATAATTTACATATTATTATTTGATTATTTATGGTTTTTATATTGCTATATCTATACTCTATTCTTGGCTGGTGCAACTGTAACGAAACCCAATTTCCCTCAGCATCAATAAAGTATGACTATGACTATGAGATTCTACCAAAGAAATGCTTTGCCAACTGTTAGCTTATCTTGGTTCTGTCTCCTGCTTAGGTTAGAGTAGATAATACTATGTACAGAAAGGTACAGGGAAAAGGGCAGAAATACCCACCCACCCTCTCATGGACTGTTTGCCCCACTCCCATCAGGGAGGAGGCTATGTGGCATCCACACCAACACCACCAGACTGAAAAACAGTGGCTTTCCCCAAGCAGTAAGGCTGATCAACACCTCTACCCACTAACCCACCCCTCCACACCCCCAACCACCGCGAATTTATCATTTCCTGTCATAATCACCTTACGTACAGACACTCCTGTGCCCAGCGTCACCTTATGGACATACAATCAAACGATGTCTATACAGTGCGGTAACACCCATGACGCTGCAACCATCTTCTAGCCTGCACCTCTGCTGGGTGCTTCAGATTTCCAGTACCTGTACTTTCTGCTTCTGTTCTACATTGTGACTCATTCAAATATTCCCTAACATATAAAGTGCATAAACAGGCCTTTCAGCCCATCTAGTCTGTGCCAAACTATAATACTATAGAGTCCCTTGACCTGCGCCTGGACCATAGCCTTCAATACCCTTCCCATCCATGTAGTTATCCAAACTTCTCAAATGTTGAAATCGACCCTGCATCCACCACTTCTGCTGGCAGTTCGTTCTCCGCTTTCACCACCCTCTGAGTGAACAAATTCGCCCTCAGATGCCCCTTAAATATTTCACCTTTCACCATTAACCCATGATTTCTAGTTCTAGCCTCACTGGTTTATTGCCTGTGGCTCAGGAGTCAAGATCAATATGGCGGAGCAGACTCGATGGGCCAAATGGCTTAATTCATCTCTTGTGCTTTATGATCTCACTGAAGTTTATGCTTCTGAGTCGAGCTTAAAGAATCAACTTAATGTGACTACGTCACAGAAAGATTTTGACTATTTTAAACTGAAACCTCAAAAATGAAGGTTACAAACGTAAGAATTCTTGGTTCCTCGGTAAGATCATGACTGATCTCTTCCGTCAGTGTCATTCGTCGCACTAACATATCCTCGACCACAACATAAATGGGACTGATTTTGTCTGGGTCTGGTGATTTGTGGCCTGTGATTTGGTAGCTTCAGGCACAGTTACCGAAAGGTAATAAATCAGACCTGAGCTATGATTTTCTGTATCACTGAGCGTGTCGGGCAAATTAAATCCTCTTAGGAGCCGCAGTGCAAGAGCAGATTCAAGGACCTCTCACTAGCCTGAGGTGAGACAAAGTACGTTCACAGCCTGTCCAACAATTCACATAAAGAATGGCCTTTTGACTAGGAAATGCGGAGCTGTTGGTAAATCAAGAAAACAAATGAGGAAAATTGAGAAATATTTTAAGAATTACAGAATCCAGTTCTAAAATATTAAAATATGGCATGACCACAAGACGATCAGGCATAGGAACAGAATTAGGCCATCTGGCTCATTGAGTCTGCTCCACCATTCCATCATGGCTGATTTATTATTCCTTTCAACCCTATTCTCCTGCCATCTCCTCGTAACCTTTTGATGCCCTTTTTAATCAAGAATCTATCAGGTTCTGGTTTAAATATACCCAATGACTTGGCCTCCACAGTCATCTGTGGCCATGAATTCCAGTTCCAATGAATTGGCTAAAGAAATTCCTCCTCCTCTCTGTTCTAAAGGGATGTCCTTCTATCCTGAGGTTGTTCCTTCTGGTCCTAGACTCAACCCCTCCAGATCCACTCTATCTGTGCCCTCTGGTCCTAGTCTCCCCACTATAGGAAACATCCTCTCCACATCCACTCTATCTGTGTCCTCTGGTCCTAGTCTCCCCACTATAGGAAACATCTTCTCCACATCCACTCTATCTGTGTCCTCTGGTCCTAGACTCCCCCACTATAGGAAACATCCTCTCCACATCCACTCTATCTGTGTCCTCTGGTCCTAGACTCCCCACTATAGGAAACATCCTCTCCACATCCACTCTATCTAGGTATTTCAATATTCAATAGCTTTCAATGAGATCCCACCTCATTCTTCCAAACTCTAGTGAGTTCAGGCCCAGAGCCATCAAATGCTCCTCATAAATTAACCCTTTAAGTACAGGGATAATTCTTGTGAATATTGTCTGGACCCTCTCCAATGCCAGCACAACCTTTCTTACACAAGGGGCCCAAAACTACTCACAATACACTGTGCGGTCTGACCAATGCCTTATAAAGCCCTAGTAAACCACGACAAATCTAGCAGTGTGGTGAGAGGTGATTTATATACGGACAGGAGGAAGATCAGAAGGTTAAAACCAGTGGCAAGGGTTCAAAACTGGTGAAGTTGACTGAGATTGTGCTGGAGAAGGTGCAGAGGATGTTCACAAGAACATTACCTGGACTAGAGCATTTCAGAGATGTTGCCAAAGTCAAAGTCAAAGCATAGTTTCATTCACACAAGTCCATGTGTGCACTGCAGCATCACAGGGACATGGCATCAGATACACAGCATTCACATAGATGTGAATTATCCACAATTTTTGCAAGCAGGAACACAATTAGAAATAAAAGTGCAATGGGATCAAAGTGGCCACAGCGTTGCTATACTTTAGTGATTAGTGTTGTACCAGTCGATTCAAGAGCCAAGCAGTTGAATGTAAGACTTCAGGCCTCTTTACTTCTTGCCCAATGGTAGCTGTGGGAAGTCAGCATGGCCAAGATGGTGGGGACTTTCAGTGATGAATGTTGCCTTCCTGAGGCAGCACCTCCTGTAGATATGCCCAATGGTGAGGGGGATAAACCAGAGATGTATTGGGCGGAGTTCACTACTCTCTGCATGTTACCCTGCATCTGAATTGCCATACCAGTCCATGATACAACCAAGCAGGATCCTGGGTAGCCTGCGTGTGTTCTCCCTTAACTGGAGGAGGCTGAGCGGTGACTTGATAGCGGAATATAAAATCATGAATGCATAGGTTGGGTTGGTAGAGACAGCAATCTTTCCAAAGGTAGGAATATCAGATACAATTGTGGGGTTGTCTGAGACAGAGGGGCATAGGTTTAAGATGAGAAGGAGGAGATTTGGAGAAAATAGAGAAGTTGCTAAGGCAAATGATGCATTTCACAGCTTACTATGATGTGCATATGATAAATCTGAAACTGAATCCAAATCTGAATCCAAGTCAGAATCTAAATCAAATCTCAATCTAATTCCAAATCTCAATCCAAAACCAAATCTGAATCTGATCTAAGGGGGAATTTCTTCACACAGAAAGCTGGAACACATTGCCTGAGGAGGACACAGCATCTCGGCAAGCACTTTAATCACCTAGAAGGCTACAGAACTAGTATGAGTAGATGGGAAAGGCGTAGATCTGTGTACTGTTTAGTATAGGCACAGTGGGCGAAGGGGTCTGCTTCTGCTTTGTCTGATTCTGTGACCGAGTGTCTATGATCCAATGACTGAACAGAGTAAAGAGTTAAACTCAGTGGGCACTATAGTCGATACCTCCTGTGCCCAATGACGTGGCCACCGGGTGCATGTCGGTGATCTTCTGCTCTTTATCCACATCCGTTTCCAGGTTCGATGTGTTGTGCATTCAGCGATGCTCTTTCGCACACTACCGTTGTAACGCATGGTTGCTGGAATTACTGCCCCCTTCCTGTCACCTTGAAGTCTGGCCATTCTCCTCTGATCTCTCTCATTAACAGGGCATTTTTACCCACAGAATTGCCACACACTGGATGTTCTTTACTCTTCACACCATTCCCTGTAAACTCTAGAGCAGGGGTCCCCAACATTTTTTTAATGTCATAGACCATTACTATTATCTGAGAGAAATATGGACACCAGGTTGGGAACCCCTGCTCTAGAGACTGTTGTGTGAGAAAATCCCAGGAGATCAGCCGTTTCTGAGATACTCAAACCACCCCATCTGGCACCAACAATCATTCCACAGTCAAAGTCACTTAGATCATGTTTCTCCTCCCATTCTGATGTTTGGTTTGAAGAACAACTGAACTTCTTGACCATATCTAATATAATTAGATACTTAAATTAGCAAGCAGCTGTACCTAATAAAGTGGCCACTGAGTTTGATGATTGAAAATGTGTTATATAAAGTTTGTATCCACACATTCAATGAAATGAAGCCACTATACAGTCTAGGAAAATAAGCTGTTTATTTGTGAACAGCAAACTCACAGAAATAATAATTTAATTAGTAATTGGTTTATCAGCACATATATTAAGTTACAGTGAAGAGTTTTTGTTTTGTATGCCATCCAGACAAATCATTCTTTACATAAATACATCAAGATAGTATTAAAGGAAAATCAATAGAAGACATGCACTCAGTAAAGACTTTATTAGTTACAACTATACAACTAATCATTAATGTAAATATCTAATCAGCCAATCATGTAGCAGCCACTCAATGCATAAAAGCATGCAGGCATGGTCAAGAGGTTCAGTTGTTGTTCAGTCCTTTGAATATGGAGAGAAGGTGCTCGACGAAGTGGTTCCCAATCTACATCAGGTATTACCAATGTAGAGGAAGCTGCATCGGGAGCACCGGATACAATAGACAACCCAGTAGATGACGTGTCGCCTTTCTGAAAGAATATTTTGGAACAAACAGCACTGTCCAGAAACAAGAGACGATAACCTTGAAGCAGCGACAGGTACTTGAAATAATATAACGTTTCCTCCTATTCTGGAGAGCTGAGTGGTGTATTCACACATACCCAGAATAGCATTGCAGCTGCAAAGATGATTTTGTGGAGTTTATCACAGTGTTAAAGCACCTACTGAGATGTGCTAAGTACTCAGACAGGAAGCATCCCCTTGTGTAGAGCATGTTGCTTGTGTGAGCTCGAACAAAGAGATGTGCTTCACTGATGTTTGCTTGGAAAGCCAATTTATGGCCCTCATTTCTGAGGAGTCTATTGACAATGCATTGAAGGCATGGTTCAAAGTTCAAAGTAAGTTGTATATGTTACTCTACACTACTGGGCTGTAACTATCACCACCACCACCACAGGACGGTACTGGCATGGTAGTGTAGCGGTTAGTGCAATAGCTTTGCAGCATCGGCGACCAGTGAATGGGGTTCAGCTCCTGCTGCTGTCTGCTCTCCACTGTGTGCATTTCCTCCAAGTGGATTCCTCCCACACCTGAAGGACATACGTTCAAGGTTAGTGACTTGTGGGCATGCCACGTTGACGCCAGAAGTGAGGCAACACTTGTCTCCAGCACATCCTCGGGCTGTGTTGGTCCTTGATGTGAATGATGCATTTTACTGTACGTTTCGATGTTGCAATGTACATGTGACAAAAAAGTCTAATCTAATTCTTCATCTTAACTGGGTTTAGTTGTGAGATATCCAGTAGGCACAGCAAAGCATGCTGGATTATGTCCCAAATGTACAGGTGCTGGGTCTAATAGCATTTATGAATATTATATAGCATTGCTTCCTATATTAATATTTAACTGTAAATCTATATGTCAGTGTATTTATAGAGCTTTTAGTGTCTTGCTGCCATGTTAGCCGCTCTCACTGGGATCGTGGGCTGCCAGTGCCCATACAATCATCACTGTGCCTGGTGAAGCTATCAGAGCTATGTGCTAAATCCCCAGCAACAATCACTATGGAGTCACACAGCACAGAAGCAGGCCATTCAGCTCCTCTGTCCATGCCAACCAATAATTCCGTCGAAGTCAGTTCCATTAGTCTTCATTTGGCCCATATCCTTCTATACTAGGAGTTCCCAATCTTTTTTATGACCATAAGACCATAAGACAAAGGAGCAGAAGTCAGCCATTTGGCCAATTGAGTCTGCTCCGCTATTTTATCATGAGCTGATCCATTCTCCCATTTAGTCCCACTCCCCCGCCTTCTCACTATAACCTTTGATCAGATACCTATCAATCTCTGCCTTAAATACACCCAATGACTTGGCCTCCACTGCTGCCCGTGGCAACAAATTCTACAGATTCAACACCCTCTGACTAAAAAAATTTCTTCGCATTTCTGTTCTGAATGGGCGCCCTTCAATCCTTAAGTCATGCCCTCTCGTACTAGACTCCCCCATCATGGGAAACAACTTTGCCACATCCACTCTGTCCATGCCTTTCAACATTCGAAATGTTTCTATGAGGTCTCCCCTCATTCTTCTAAACTCCAAGGAATACAGTCCAAGAGTGGACAAATGTTCCTCATATGTTAACCATCTCATTCCCGGAATCATTCCAGTGAATCTGCTCTGTACCCTTTCCAACGTCAGCACATCCTTCTTAAATAAGGAGCCCAAAACTGCCCACAGTACTCCAAGTGAGGTCTGACCAGTGCCTTAGGTCTATGCCATAGACCTCTACCATCAAGCAAGGAGTTGGCGCACACTAGGTTGGAAACCCCTGCTCTAAACCTTCCTAACCTCACAGTGTACCTGTGCAAGTGTCTTTTACATGTTATTAACATAGCTGCATCGACCACTTTCTCTGGCAGCTCCTCCCATATACTGACCAAGCTTTGGGTGAAAAAGTTGCCCCTCAGGTTCCTGTTGAACCTCTCTGCTCTCATTTTAAACCTATGTGCTGGCCAGTTCATGATTCTGCAACCCCGGGAAAGAGACTGCGTGTATTCTGGGTTTGTTTCGTGTGACGGACAGAATAACATACACAGGAGTGGAGTCCACACAAAACAGCAATCTGCTTAATGAGATTATGGAACAGTTTGTCTGGCTTTGTTTCCAATCTTCCCCGCTGGTTCTCACAATTTGGAATGTGAAGTTATCCACTTTGGTGGCAAAATAGGAAAACAGATTATTATCTGAATGGTGGCCGATTAGGAAAAGGGGAGGTGCAACGAGACCTGGGTGTCATTATACACCAGTCATTGAAAGTGGGCATGCAGGTACAGCAGGCGGTGAAAAAGGCGAATGGTATGCTGGCATTCATAGCGAGAGGATTTGAGTACAGGAGCAGGGAGGTACTACTGCAGTTGTACAAGGCCTTGGTGAGACCACACCTGGAGTATTGTGTGCAGTTTTGGTCCCCTAATCTGAGGAAAGACATCCTTGCCATAGAGGGAGTACAAAGAAGGTTCACCAGATTGATTCCTGAGATGGCAGGACTTTCAAATGAAGAAAGACTGGATGAACTGGGCTTGTACTTGTTGGAATTTAGAAGATTGAGGGGGGATCTGATTGAAACGTATAAAATCCTAAAGGGATTGGACAGGCTAGATGCAGGAAGATTGTTCCCGATGTTGGGGAAGTCCAGAACGAGGGGCCACAGTTTGAGGATAGAGGGGAAGCCTTTTAGGACCGAGATTAGGAAAAACGTCTCCACACAGAGAGTGGTGAATCTGTGGAATTCTCTGCCACAGGAAACAGTTGAGGCCAGTTCATTGGCTATATTTAAGAGGGAGTTAGATATGGCCCTTGTGGCTATGGGGATCAGGGGGTATGGAGGGAAGGCTGGTGCAGGGTTCTGAGTTGGATGATCAGCCATGATCATAATAAGTGGCGGTGCAGGCTCGAAGGGCCGAATGGCCTGCTCCTGCACCTATTTTCTATGTTTCTATGTTTTCTCTCTGTCTCTCTCTCTGACTCTCTCTTTCTCTGTGTCTCTTTCTTTGCCTCTCTCTCTGCCCTTCTCTTTCTGACTCTCTCTCTGCTTCTGTCCGCGTTTCTCCCTCTGCCTCTCTCTTTCTCTGTCTCTCTCTGTCTGCCTCTCTCTCTGCCTCTCTCTCTATGTCTCTCTCTCTCTCTCTCTCTGTCTCTCTCTCTCTTTCTCTCAGTTTCTGTCTGTGTCTCTCTCTCACAAGTTTCTGTTGAACACACTCTGATCGTTTGAAAGGTCTCCAGCACCAGCAGAGAGTGAGAGAGCGAGACAAATGTGAAGGAAATGTCTTTGCATGGCTAGTTCCATGACTCACCACTGACGGACGGATTTGTCCAGAAACTTGGTTTGGTTCTTTTTCAGTCTCCTCAGCTGAGCCAGAGGTTTGTGGCTGAAGTCCCAACAGCACAGACTTCAGCGTAAAAATCCCTGCTGATTTATGGTGCAAAGGGAGAACTGCACGGTTACAGGCTATGTTGGATGTATATTGGATGGGTTATGAATCTGAGGGGGGGATGTGAAGGATGAGATAGAATAGATAACCTCTCCCACCACAAGTGTATTTATCTTTCACTGAAACCCCTCCAGTCGTTGTCTCATTGCTGCGGTCGAGAGGGTTGAGAGCTTCAAGTTGCTAGTAGCGAACTTCATCAATAGCCTCTCCTGGTGCAACCACGTTGATCCCATGACCAAGCAATTTCCTCAGTGCCTCTACTTCCTCGGGAAGCTAAAGATATTTGGTGTCTCCATACATCCTCACCAATTTTTATTGATGCACTATCGGTTCACTCCCTGGCACAACAACTGCTTTGCCCGGGACCACATAAAACACCGTCTGTAAGGAGTTTGTACGTTCTCCCCATGACTGCATGGGTTTCCTCCGGGTGCTCCAGTTTCCTCCCGCAGTCCAGACACGTGCTGATTAGCAGGTCATTGTAAGTGGTCTTACGATCAGGCTCGGGTTAAATCCGTGGGTTACTGGGTGGTGTGGTCGTTAGGCTTAGGTTAAATAGGTGGGTTACTGGGTGGTGTGGTAGTTAGGCTCGGGTTAAATAGGTGGGTTACTGGGTGGTGTGGTCGTTAGGCTCGGGTTAAATAGGTGGGTTACTGGGTGGTGTGGTCGTTAGGCTCGGGTTAAATAGGTGGGTTACTGGGTGGTGTAGTCGTTAGGCTCGGGTTAAATAGGTGGGTTACTGGGTGGTGTGGTAGTTAGGCTCGGGTTAAATAGGTGGGTTACTGGGTGGTGTGGTCGTTAGGCTCGGGTTAAATAGGTGAGTTACTGGGTGGTGTGGTAGTTAGGCTCGGGTTAAATAGGTGGGTTACTGGGTGGTGTGGTAGTTAGGCTCGGGTTAAATAGGTGGGTTACTGGGTGGTGTGGTAGTTAGGTTGGAAGGGTCTGCTCCCTGCTGTTTCTCTAAATATATAAAATAAAATAAATAAATACAAGTTCACCTTCAAAAGCAAACTTGGAGAAGGAAGGATTCATGTATGAGGCTTCTGAAAGAAAAACACTCCCTGTTCAGTTCACCTCACCATCTGTGCGTGTTGTCTAAACATTGCATTTACTTCTGTTGATAGTTTACTGACCTGAACATTTCCCCTTCAGACTGGCTAGTGAAGTATTCACAGTTGCAACAGCGACTAACACCTGTGCAGATGTTGTCACTGACAGCCAGCCAGGTGTGTGTATTGATTCGAGTGTCTCATTTCCACTCCTCTGACCTTGGGAAGGATGATACTGAGTTTGTGATGTCTGAGAACAAAATGGCATACATTGCCTTCCACGGCCTCATGGGAGGCCCAGGCTGACATCACACAGCAAGTTACCAGTAATAGAATTAGAATTGGAATTGGTTTATTATTGTCACAAGTACTGAGATAAAGTGAGACACTAGCCTTGCGTACTGTTCATACAGATCAGATCATTACACAGTGCATTGAAGTAGAACAAGGCAAAACAATCACAGAATGCAGAATAAAGTGTAACCGCTACACAGAAAGTGCAGTGCAGATAAACAATGAGGTGCAAGGTCACAACAAAGTAGATTGTGAGGTCAGGGGTCTGTCTCATTAAACTGTCAATTTAATAGTCTTATAACAGGGGTGCTGGGTGGCAGGGTGGAGATACGTCTCCACCAAAGGGGGTGTATGGCATTCCTTCCCTCCGGCAGGCCAGCCTTGAGCAAGGTGTAGCAGACAAGTGTGAGGTGTTGCACTTCTGGCAGACAAAGCAGGGTAGGCCTTACACAGTGAACGGTAGAGCACTGAGGAGTGTGGTAGAACAAAGGCATCTGTGAATACAGATCCATAATTCCTTGGAAGCAACATCACAGGTAGATATGGTCGTGAAGAAAGTTTTTGGCACATTGGCCATCATAAATCAGAGGACTGAGTACGGGAGATCTGATGTTATGTTGAAGTTGTATAAGACAAGTTTGAGGCCAAATTTGGAGTTTTGTGTATAGTTCGGGTCACCTACAGACAGGAAAGAAAATAGAGTGCAGAGAATATTTACAAGGATGTTGCCATGACTGGAAGGCCTGAGTTACAGGGAAAGGTTGAAGAGGTTAGGACTTTATTCTCTAGAACCATGGTAGCGTAGCAGTTAGTGCAACACTATTAGAGCTCTGAGATTGAGCGGAGATTCGACAGAGATATACAAAATTAAGAGAAGTATTCATAGGGGTAAATGCAAATAGGCTTTTTTGCATTGAAGGTTGCTGGGACTAGAACTAGAGGTCTTGGGTTAAGGGTGAAAGGTGAAATGCCTAAGGGCAACATGAGAGGGAACTCCTTCACTCAGAGGGTGGTGAGAGTGTGGAATGAGCTGCTAGTTGGACATGGTGGATGCAGGATCAATTTCAACATTTAAGAGAAGTTTGGATAGATACTTGGATGAGAGGGATATGGAGGGCTATGGTCCAGGTGCAGGCAGAATGATAGTTCAGCAAAGACTAGATGGGCCAAAGGGTCTGTGTCTGTGCTGTACTGTTCTATGACTCTATCCATAAGACCGTAAGATATAGGAGCAGAATTAAAGCAACACACATCAAAGTTGCTGGTGAACACAGCAGGCCAGGCAGCATCTCTAGGAAGAGGTACAGTCGACGTTTCAGGCCAAGACCCTTCGTCAGGACTAACTGAAGGAAGAGTGAGTAAGGGATTTGAAAGTGTGAGGGCGAGGGGGAGATCCAAAATGATAGGAGAAGACAGGAGGGGGAGGGATGGAGCCAAGAGCTGGACAGGTGATTGGCAAAAGGGATATGAGAGGATCATGGGACAGGAGGCCTAGGGAGAAAGAAAAGGGGAGGGGGGAAAACCCAGAGGATGGGCAAGGGGTATAGCCAGAGGGACAGAGGGAGAAAAAGGAGAGTGAGAGATAGAATATGTGTATAAGAATAAATAACGGATGGGGTACGAAGGGGAGGTGGGGCATTAGCAGAAGTTTGAGAAGCCAATGTTCATGCCATCAGGTTGGAGGCTACCCAGACGGAATATAAGGTGTTGTTCCTCCAACCCGATCATATCTGTCCTGCCATGGCTGACTGTTTTTCATCCCTTTCTCCTGCTTCTCCATGTAACCTTTCACACCCTTGCTAACCTAGAGCCTATCAACCTCTGCTTTGAACGAGCAATGGCGGAGCAGACTCGATTGGCCGCGTGGTCAAATTCTGCTCCTGCAATACGTCTCCTGGTCCAGCTGCTGAGGGGGTAATTCTGATCGAATGCAAGGGAGTCCAGGAACACAGCCTGTGACTGTGCACTGTGCACATCACCAGAGACAGGCTGTCTCTCTGTACGTAGGACTAAGAACGGGACTGCCAATAGCCACATCTGACTGAAAACATCAAAGAGACCATATACAAGAACTAGAACTGGACCACAACACAGGGACTCAAATCACTTCTCCTTTTGAAGTTTGTCAAAGAACATGAAACAGTAATTATCTGATGAATCATTAACTTATCTCTGTCATCCTGACTGTCTGAGAGAAAAAAGTTTCCAGTTTATTGGGTGAACTCTGCAGAAGTAGCAGTCGGTTGCGTAGGATTAACCAGTTCATGCTCGCACTGGTTAATTTGCTCTGTAGCCTACAATATTTAATTTATGCTCTTCCCTTTGCTTATTTATGCGTAATTCACTTGAAGATTTAATTCTTACTTTCCTAAATTATTGTGTGTTCTATGTGTGTTTTGTGTTCTACTGTGCTTTACACACTGGTCTGCAGAAACATTCTGTCATTTGAGACTATACATGTATATAGTTAAATGACAATATAGTTAAACTTGACTTGACTTGACTTGACATCAAGGAGTCTGGAGGAATGCTGCCAACAGACATGTTCCAGGCTGCAGGAGGGCATGCTGATACACAGCCACCCCAGGGGCTCAGTGGGGAAGGACCACAGTGTTGGGATTTCCTGCTGCAGGAGAGGGAGGGACTGGGTTGGGGGAGGAAGCCCTTCAATTACTGTGGTGGTGTACCAACCCCGGGGGTCACATGAATAGCAATAGTACTATTAGTTTCAAGACATGTAACTGAACATTTGAACTCTACTTAATGCATAGACTATGAATGTACTAATGAAAAGGCATTATTCTTGTTTAGTCTTGTAGATTTTTTTTACATGAGAAGTTTATTTTTATATTAGAAACACATGCATGCTAACCCCATAATGCCAATCCCTATCTTCCTGCTAGCCCTCGTTCTCAAGGCAAATGGTCCTGGCTTTGCGGCCAAGTTTGCGGACAGTTCAATAAGTAGAGGGGCACGTAGTGTTGAGGAAGTAAGATAGCTGCAGAAGGACTTAGAGCAATTTAGAGAATGAGCAAAGAAGTGGCAGATGGAAAACAGTGCAGGAAAGTGTCACGCCCTTTGGTAGAAGGAATAAAGGCATAGACTATTTTCTCAATGGGCTGAAAGCCAAAGAACTTGGGAGTCTCTGTACAGGATTCTCTAAAGTTTAATTTTCAGGTTGAGTCAGTGGTAAGAAAGGCAAATGCATTGTTAGCATTCATTTCGAGAGGACTAGAATACAAAAGCAAGTATTCAATGCTGAGGCTTTATAAAGCATTGGTCAGATGCACTTGGAGAAGTGTAAGCCCCTTATCTAAGAAAGGATGTGCTGGCTTTGGAAAGTGTCCAGAAGAGGTTCATGAGAATGATCTGGGAATGAAAGGGTTAACATATGAGGAGAGTTTGGAGGCTCTGGGTCTGTACTCACTTGAGTTTAGTAGAATGAGGGGGGATCTCATTGAAACCTATCAAATATTGAAAGGCCAAGATAAAATGGATGTGGAGAGGATGTTTCCAAAGTGGGGGTGTCTAGGACCAGAGGGCACAGCCTCAGAATAGAGGGACATCTATTTAGAGCAGAGATGAGGAAGAATTTATTTAGCTAGAGGTGGTGAATCTGTGGAATTCATCTGTGGAGGCCAAGTCATAGAGTATATTTAAAGTAGAGGCTGATACATTCTTGATTAGTCAGGGCATCAGAGGTTATGGGATGGAGGAAGGAGGATGGGGTTGAGAGCGATTTCAGGTTTCCAGTCTCCTTGTACCAGAACGCATTATTCCTTATTTTATCTGCAATACTGAAGAAAGTCTTAGGCACTCTAGATTTTTAAAATGGTGTTAGATATTATCGCCTCCATTGAGCTCTGATCTCAACATCATCAAGGCTCTCTGGGATTACCTGAGGAGACAGAAGCAAGTGAGGCAGCCAAAAACTGCAGAAGAACTGTGGCAAGTTCTCCAAGATGCTCAGAACAACTACTGGCTAATTTTCTTATAAAACTGCACGGCAGTGTACTTAAGAGAATTGATGCAGTTTTAAAAGCAAAGGATGATCACAACAAATACTGATTTGATTTAATTTTTCACTGTTTATTGTTCTTTAGAGTAATTTTTTGATGCTTAGAAACTTTCCATTTCATTCTTTTTGGAAGTATCTTTGCTTTACAGAATACTTTACATGTGCCTAAGACGCTTGCACAGTCCTGTATTTAAAATATTTATTATTGTCATTTACGGATCTTTTGCCATAAGACATTGGAGCAGAATAGGCCATTCAGCCCATCAATACTGCTCCACAATGCCTTTGCACTGTACTTTAAGAAAATACATTTCACATCACATGCCAGTGATAATAAATGGGACAGGGATCAGGTTTTGGGACACAGGCAGAATTCCTCTTTTCCCAACCAGTGAGATCTGACATCTCTTGCCACAATGCAACATAGGCAGCACCAGTCTTCGGTTGTACAACAGAATCAGTAGCAACCAGCTACGACTGTATCATATTTACATTGTATGTGGGGTTTCAGTGACATACAAGTCACATACATCTACTGGTGATCCTGGACTAATGACTCAGAAACATAATCAAATCCATCACAGCAGCTGGCAAATTTAAATTCAGTTAATTTAAATAAATGTCAGTATTATAGAGCCTGTACCAGTCCAGTGGTCTTGAAGCTGTCTAACTCTCTTAAAGTTCCATCTGGATCAGCGAAGTCCTTCGAGGACTCAAACCCCGGTAGGCTAAGAGTTGACATCAGACCCACCGGAGAGTCACACAGTACAGAAATAGGCCCTTCAGTCCAACTAGTATGTGCTGAACTGTAGTTCTGCCCAGTCCATTGCCCGTACCTGGACTTAGACAAACTCCTCCTAAATGTTGAAATCGAACTCGCATCCATCACTTTTTATGGCAAGCACGAGAAAGTCTGCAGATACTGGAAATCCAAAACAACACACACAAAATGCTGGAGGAACTCAGCAGGTCAAGTAGCATCTATGGAAAAGAATAAACAGTCGACATTTTGGGCTGAGACCCTTCAGCAGGATGTCCTATTGCAGCTCATTCCACGTTCGCACCGCCCTCCAGGTGAAGAGGTTTTCCCTCAGGTTCCTCTTAAACATTTCACCTTTCACCCTTAACCTATGATCTCCGGTTCTAGTCTCACCCAACCTCCGTGGAAAAAGCCTGCCTACATATATCCGATCTATAGTTTTTGTATATCTACATCAAATCTCCCCGCATTCTCCTGTGCTCTGGGAATAAAGTCTTAACTTAGAGACATTGAGTCATAGAGTCATTACTACACAGAAACAGGCCCTTCGGCCTAACTAGTCTCTTTCTGATGGTAGGGGTACATGGATGGTGGGGGTACGGAAGGCTATGGTTCCAGTGCAGGTCAATGGGAGTAGGCAGTTGAAATGGTTCAGCATAGACTAGATGGGCCGAAGGGCCTGTTTATGTTTGTACTTCTTTATGTTTCTATGACTTTAATATTTGCGAATTGTATTGATCATGATTTCAAAGTTCGAAGTTTGAAGTACATTTGTTATCAAAGTATGTATACATTACACAACCTTGAGATTTGTCTCCTAACAGGCAGCCACAAAACAAAGAAACACAAAAGAACCCATGAAGAAGACTGTCAAACACCCGATATGCAAAGAGAAAAAGAGACAAATCATGCAAACAATAAACACAAGCAAACAGTGTTCCGAACTGAAGTTCACAGAGAGAATCAGAGACCTACAGTTCAGCACAGAGCTGAGTAGATGTTGCAGAGCAGCGATCTGAACTGGCCTGACCCTCGCCTCAGCCCCCAACACCCTGACCTTTTCAATCTGCCCCGGCGCCTAAATAGTTGTCCGAACATCAGGTTCAGTCACCGCAATACGTTCTGGGGCCTGGATCCCACCACCTCAATTCAGCCTGGACCCAAAGTTTCTGACCTGGCCTGTACCCTGCGGTTAAATCGATTGAACCTCAGCTCTTCCTCACCCTTGGCGATGGCCTGCCACCTTGCTTAGCCTCAGTTCTGTCACATCGAGTTACCTTCATCTCCAAAGGGAAGTTACAGACTATTGTTTGCAGTAATTGTGTGATTAGCAAAGTATTTGGTTGTTTTCCTGGTTTTATTGGCTACCAGCTAGAGGTCACTGAGGTTCACCAGCATCATCTTAAACATCTTACTTCCTGAAATAAAGCCTCTGGAGTATTAAAGTACAACTTCAAAAAACTAAACAATATGTCCTGATGAAGGGTCTTGGTCCAAAGCGTCGACTGTTTCTCCATATATGCTGCCTGACCTGCTGAGTTCATCCAGCATTTTGAGTGTCTTGCTCTGGGTTTTCAGCACCTGCACAATCTTTTGTACTTATGTCATTGTTAAAAGCAATATGTTTTGTTTCAGGACTTATAAGTTGCCCTGGCAAGACCTAATAGTGTCAGGTTGATCTGGAAGCTTTATGTAGATAGCTGTGTTGGTTAATGTGTGGAATTAAATACTGAGGTTATCTTACTGCCTGAGCACACACTGCTCAGCAGCCCCCTCAGGTGGTCAGGACCTGCATAGCATTGCCTTGGGTTAAACTATAAACTATATTTAAATACTTAATTAAGTAAAATTTATGATCAAAGTACGTATATGTTACCGCATACTACCTGGAGATTCATTTTCATTAACACAGCACTAAGCACAGCAAAATATCTCTCAGCAACTTTCAGTTATTTTCTTGAGCCTCTGCAAGTCCTGCTGGTGTAAACATTCTTGGGTTTGAACAAAAGGGAAAAGATTTTAGTTTGCTTTATTTGTCATATGAGGGGTGATTGATAAGTTTGTGGCCTAAGGTAGAAGGAGATGAGTTATACAGCTCTCATTACTTTCACATGCAGGTCAACTCTTTGAGTAATTATGCAGAAAGTTTGAAGTTAATAACTCATTTCCTTCTACCTTGGGCCACGAACATATCAATCGCCCCTCGTACAGTGAAATGTGTCACCTCTATCAAATTAACTCAGCAAGGATTGTGAGTGTGTGTCAGTACCTCCAGTGCCAACACAGCAACCCACAACTCACTAACCATAAACCGTACGCCTTTGGAATGTGGGAGAAAACCAGGACACCCAGAAGAAACCTATACGGTCACAAGGACAACGTACGAACTGCTTACAGACAACAAAGTCCATAGTTCAAAGTACATATATGTCACCATAAACAATCCTGAGATTCAACTCCCTGCAGGCATTTACAGTAGAACAAAGAAATACAATATAATCAATGAAAAACTACACACAAAGGCTGACAAACAACCAATGTGCAAAAGAAAACAAACTATGCAAATACTAAACACAGCAAATAAATGATAGTGAGAACAGTAGAGTCTTTGAAAGTGAGTCCAGGAATCATGCCAGGATCTCACAACTGGTGCTGTGCTCACTCTAACTCTGACATATCGCTCCACAACACGGGCAAGGTTGCCCAGAGTGGCTTGCAAGTGAATGGTTAGGTCGCTCAGTTGGATCCCCAACAGGAGTCTGCTGAGGCTGGAATCTGGAACAACGCACAATATTAATTTATATTAATTTATTTTGAGATACAGCATGGAATAGCCCTGCCAGCCCTTCGAGCCGCACTGCCCAGCAACCCCTGATTCAAACCCTAGCCAAATCACTGTACAATTTACAATGACCATTTAACCTACTAGCCGGTGCATCTTTGGGAAGAAACCAGAGCACTGAAGAAAACCCGTGCATTCCACAGGGAGGACGTAAAAACTCCTTACAGATGACATTGGAATTGAACTCTGAACTCCAACACCCTGAGCCGTAATGGCACCACACTAACTGCCCCGCTACTGAGGCACCCATCAGTGTGCTGACCCACAGATCTTTGGGATGTGAGAGGAAGTGGGCCACCAGTGTGGTCACAGTGAGGACGTGCAAACACCGCACAGACAGCACCTGAGGTCATGATTGAACTCAGATTGCTGCAACTTAACAAGCTGTATCGTTGTATTTCTATTTGTTACCTCCCTTTTCAAACAAAGAATAACATTTCCAGGTTCTCTGGGCAGCAGAGGGATGGAATAAATGGGTATCAGTTAGAAGCAAGTAAAAATGGAAATCAAAAAATTAATACCTAGCAGAATTACTAAATCCCAGGGTATTTTATTAAAGTAATGATTCATGAAACAGCGAGCAGAAGAAATGGACAATCAATTTACCCAATGAATTTGTTCAAGCAGTTTTCCACATTTCTTTACCTCTCTTGGGAATGTCCAGCGAACTGGGAAAAATGCCTAGAATCGAACAGGCAAGTCACAGACCAATGTACGGCTGAAAGCAATGACTGATTGACTTACTTGTAAAACTGCTGTTGCAAGTTAGAGCACAACACAAGGAGAAACCTTTCTCCTGTACCCAGAGCTGTTGTCTTCTTGTAGAGTTGGCAATGTTATCTTGGAATCACTTGTCTTTGAGGGTCATAGCACTGGTTGACAGACCCATCCAGCACAGCCACACGGTGTCTGAATCTAAGGTTTTACATCCTTCTCAACGGGACAGACACCTTGCTTGGGTCTTTCATTCCTTGTGTTCCAAACCACCACGGTCAATCCTTCACAGATACTCAAAAGTCTAAAGTACATTTATTATCAAAGTATATATACATTATATAAGACCGTAAGACAAAGGAGCAGAAGTCAGCCATTCAGCCCGTCGAGTCTGCTCTGCCATTTTATCATGAGCTGATCCATTCTCCCATTTAGTCCCACTCCCCCGCTTTCTCACCATAATCCTTGATGCCCCGGCTACTCAGATACCTATCAATCTCTGCCTTAAATACACCCAATGATTTGGCCTCCCCTGCCGCCCATGGCAACAAATTCCACAGATTCACCACCCTCTGACTAAAAAAATTTCTTCGCATCTCTGTTCTGAATGGGCTCCCTTCAATCCTTAAATCATGCCCTCTCGTACTAGACTCCCACACCATGGGAAACAACTTTGCTACATCCACTCTGTCCATGCCTTTCAATATTCAAAATGTTTCTATGAGGTCTCCCCTCATTCTTCTAAACTCCAAGGAATACGATCCAAGAGTGGACAAACATTCCTCATATGTTAGCCCTCTCATTCCCGAAATCATTCTAGTGAATCTTCTCTGAACCCTCTCCAACGTCAGCACATTCTTTCTTAAATAAGGAGACCAAAACTGCCCACAGTACTCCAAGTGAGGTCTCACCAGCACCTTATAGAGCCTCAACATCACATCCCTGCTCCTATACTCTATTCCTCTAGAAATGAATGCCAACATTGCATTCACCTTCTTCACCACTGACTGAACCTGGAGGTTAACCTTAAGGGTATCCTGCACGAGGACTCCCAAGTCCCGTTGCAGCTCAGAACTTTGAATTCTCTCCCCATTTAAATAATAGTCTGCCCGTTTATTTCTTCTGCCAAAGTGTATGACCATACACTTTCCAACATTGTATAACTTTGAGATTTGTCTCCTTACAGGCACCCAGAAATCAAAGAAACCTCAAAAATATGTTAAAAAAAGAACATGAGAACATGAACATTTTTTTGACAAGAACAAGCCAACAAAGCTTCTCAAATTCCATTTCACATCATGTGTTGAAATAACTATCAGGTTTAGATTTGAAAGTCTCTAAGGTACTACACTCAACTACACAACTAGTAGTTTGTTCCATGTGTCCACAACTCACTGTGTAAAGAAATGCTTCCTGATGTTAGTCTAAAATCTCCCCTTAACCAGTCTGCACCTATGGCCCCGTGTCCTTGTTGACTGATTAATTTTGAAGTTGTAGCTGGCATCCACTTTACTTAAACCCTTTCCTTACTTATGTGGATTATTTTAATTCCACTTCCCATTCCCATCCGGTATGTCTATCTATGGCTTCCTCTACTCATGCTGAGGCCACAATCAGGTTGAAGGAACAACACCTTATATTCCGTCTGGTAGTCTCCAATCTAATGGCATAAGCATTGATTTCTCGAACTTCTGGTAATGAACCTCCCACCTCTCCCTCACCATTCTCCATCCCCTCTTCCCTCTCCCACCTTATCTCCTTACCTGTCCCATCACCTCCCTCTGGTGCTCCTCCCCACTTTTCCTTTGTCCATGGTCTTCTGTCCCCTCCTGTTAGATTCCCTCTTCCCCAACCTTCTGTCTCTTTAACCAAACAACTCATCAGCTCTTTACTTCATGCCTCCCCCTCCAGGTTTCACCTATCACCTTGTGTTTCTCCCTCCCCTCCCCCTACCTTTTAAATCTACATCTCAGCTTTTTTTCTCTAGTTCTGCTCAAGGGTTTCACCCGAAATGTCGACTGTACTTTTATCCATAGAAGCTGCCTGGCCTGCTGAGTTCCTCCAGCATTTTGTGCGTGTTGCTTACTTACACCCTTAATGATCTTGAACACTCCTATCATGTCTCCTCTCATTCTACATCTACTTAGGCTAAAAAGATTTAATTCTTTTAATCTTTCTTCATAGCTCATACCCTGCAGACCTGGAGTGAGTCTAGTCACCTTTCTCTAAACTCTCTCCAGTGCCTTTACATCCCTCATGATATATGGAGACCAAAGTTGTACACAGTATTCAAGGTGTGGCCTCACAAGCACTCTATACAGCTTAAGGAGAACGTCTCTAGACTTGAACTCCTCTGAGCGCATCGCATTATATAGCCCAACATTCTATTACCCTTTCTAATCACTTCTCTGCGTTGTCTAGACATTGATAGCGATGAGTCAACCAGGACATCCAAATCCTTCTCATACAGTGCACTTTCTAATTCAAGACCCCCACTGTCCCCACTGTATATTTTTATCTAATATTTCTACTTCTATAAGTAATATTTTACATTTACTTACGTTAAATTTCATCTGCCATTTATCTGCCCACATCTGGATTTTGTTTAGATCGAACTGTACTGATTCCGCAGTCTGAATGTAATCAGCCCGTCCACTTAATTTTGCGTCATCAGTGAACTTTACTAGTTTATTTGTTATGTGCTTATCCAAATCATTAATGTAAATATTGGTACCAATGACATAGGTAGGAAAAGGGAAGAGGTTCTGAAAAAAGAGTACAGGGAGTTAGGAAGGAAGTTGAGAAGCAGGACCGCAAAGGTAAATGCTTGGCTGAGGGATTGGAGCAGGGGGCAGGGATTCAGATTTCTGGATCATTGGGACCTCTTTTGGGGCAGGTGTGACCTGTACAAAAAGGACAGGTTGCACTTGAATCCCAGGGGGACCAATATCCTGGTGGGGAGGTTTACTAAGGCTACTGGGTAGAGTTTAAACTAGAATTGTTGTGGGGTGGGAACTGAACTGAAGAGGCTGGGGAAGAGGAGGTTGGCTCACAAATAGAGAAAGCTTGAAGACAGTGTGTGAGGGAGGATAGGCAGGTGATAGAGAAGGGACGTGCTCAGGTGGACGGTTTGAGATGTGTCTATTTTTACGCAAGGAGTATTGTGAACAAAGCAGATGAGCTTAGAGTGTAGATCAGTACTTGGAGCTATGATGTGGTGGACATTACAGAGACTTGGATGGTGCAGGGGCAGGAATGGTTACTTCAAGTGCCGGGTTTTAGATGTTTCAGAAAGGACAGGGAGGGAGGCAAAAGAGATGGGGGCGTGGCATTGTTGATCAGAGATAGTGTCACGGCTGCAGAAAAGGCGGATGTCATGAGGGTTTGTCTACGGAGTCTCTGTGGGTGGAGGTTAGGAACAGGAAGGGGTCAATAACTTTACTGGGTGTTTTTTATAGGCCGCCCAATAGTAACAGAGATATCGAGGAGCAGATAGGGAAACAGATACTGGAAAGGTGTCTGTTAACAGAGTTGTCGTGATGGGGGATTTTAATTTCCCAAATATAGATTGGCATCTCCCTAGAGCAAGGGGTTTAGATGGGGTGGAGTTTATTAGGTGTGTTCAGGAAAGTTTCTTGACACAATATGTAAATAAGCCTACAAGAGGAGATACTGCACTTAATTTGGTATTGGGAAATGAACCTGGTCAGGTGTCAGATCTCTCAGTGGGAGAGCATTTTGGATATAGTGATCATAATTCTATCTCCTTTACAATAGCATTGGAGAGAGATAGAAACAAACAAGTTAGAAAAGCGTTTAATTGGAGTAAGGGGAATTATAAGGCTCTCAAGCAGGAAATTGGAAGTTTAAATTGGGAACAGATGTTCTCAGGGAAAAGTAAGGAAGAAATGTGGCAAATGTTCAGGGGATATTTGTGTGGAGTTCTGCACAGGTACGTTCCAATGAGACAGGGAAGATATGGTAGGGTACAGGAACTGTGGTGTACAAAGACTGTAATAAATCTAGTCAAGAAGAAAAGAAAAGCTTACAAAAGGTTCGGAGAGCTAGGTAATGATAGAGATCTAGAAGGTTATAAGGCTAACAGGAAGGAGCTTAAAAAGGAAATTAGGAGACCCAGAAGGGGCCATGAGAAGGCCTTGGCGGGCAAGATTAAGGAAAACCCCAAGGCATTCTACAAGTATGTGAAGAGCAAGAGGATAAGACGTGAAAGAATAGGACCTATCAAGTGTGACAGTGGGAAAGTGTGTATGGAACCAGGGGAAATAGCAGAGGTACTTAATGAATACTTTACTTCAGTATTCACTATGGAAAAGGATCTTGGTGATTGTAGTGATGACTTGTAGCAGACTGAAAAGCTTGAGCATGTAGATATTAAGAAAGAGGATGTGCAGAAACTTTTGGAAAGCATCAAGTTGGATAAGTCGCTGGGACCGGATGAGAGGTACCCCAGGCTACTGTGGAAGGCGAGGGAGGAGATTGCTGAGTCTCTGGCGATGATCTTTGAATCATCAATAGGTATGGGAGAGGTTCCGGAGGATTGGAGGGTTGCAGATGTTGTTCCTTCATTCAAGAAAGGGAGTAGAGATAGCCCAGAAAATTATAGACCAGTGAGTCTTACTTCAGTGGTTGGTAAGTTGATGGAGAAGATCCTGAGAGGCAGGATATATGAACATTTGGAGAGGTATAACATGATTAGGAATAGTCAGCATGGCTTTATCAAGGGCAGGCCATGCCTTACGAGCCTGATTGAATTTTTTGAGGATGTGACTAAACACATTGATGAAGGAAGAGCAGTAGATGTAGTGTATATGGATTTTAGCAAGGCATTTGATAAGGTACCCCATGCAAGGCTTATTGAGAAAGTAAGGAGGCATAGGATCCAAGGGGACATTGCTTTGTGGATCCAGAACTGGCTTGCCCACAGAAGGCAAAAAGTGGTTGTAGACAGTTCATATTCTGCACGGAGGTCGGTGACCAGTGGTGTGCCTCAGGGATCTGTTCCGGGACCCTTACTCTTCATGATTTTTATAAATGATCTGGATGAGGAAATGGAGGGATGGGTTAGTAAGTTTGCTGATGACACAGAGGTTGGAGGTGTTGTGGATAGTGTGGAGGGCTGTCAGAGGTTGCAGAGGACATTGATAGGATGCAAAACTGGGCTGAGAAGTGGCAGATGGAGATCAACCCAGATAAGTGTGAGGTGTTTCATTTTGGTAGGTCAAATATTATGGCAGAATATAGCATCAATGGTAAGACTCTTGGCAGCGTGGAGGATCAGAGGGATCTTGGGGTCTGGGTCCATAGGACACTCAAAGCAGCTGTGCAGATTGACTCTGTGGTTAAGAAGGCATACGGTGTATTGGCCTTCATTAATCGTGGAACTGAATTTAGGAGCCGAGAGATAATGTTGCAGCTATATAGGACCCTGGTCAGACCCCACTTGGAGTACTGTCCTCAGTTCTGGTCATCTCACTACAGGAAGGATGTGGCAACCATAGAAAGGGTGCAAAGGAGATTTACAAGGATGTTGCCTGGATTGGGGAGCATGCCTTATGAAAACAGGTTGAGCAAACTCGGCCTTTTCTCCTTGGAGCGGAGGAGGATGAGAGGTGACCTGATAGAGGTGTATAAGATGATGAGAGGCATTGATCGTGTGGATAGTCAGAGGCTTTTTTGCAGGGCTGAAATGGTTGCCACAAGAGGACACAGGTTTAAGGTTCTGGGGAGTAGGTACGGAGGAGATGTCAGGGGTAAGTTTTTTACTCAGAGAGTGATGAGTGCGTGGAATGGGCTGCTGGCAACGGTGGTGGAGTCGGATACGATAAGGTCTTTTAAGAGCCTTTTGGATTGGTACATGGAGCTTAGGAAAATAGAGGACTATGGGTAAGCCTAGGGACATGTTCTGCACAACTTTGTGGGCTGAAGGGCCTGTATTGTGCTGTAGGTTTTGTATGTTTCTATGTTTCTATGTTTTAAATTAAAAACAGCAGTGGCCCCAAAACTGATCTCTACGGAACCCCACTTTTAACATCTACTAATAATCTTCTCACCATAACACTTTATTTTCTGTTTTTGAGCCAATTCTGCACCCAGTCACACACTTTACCCTGAATTCCTACCTCCTGTAATTTGATTATTAACTTCTTGTGGGTACCTTGTCAAAAGCCTTCTGAAAGTCCAAGTAAATGAAATCAACCACTGTATTGTTATAATAAATTTCCGTTGCCTCTTCATAGAACTACAGCATATTAGTAAGACATGATTTTCCTTCTGAAGCCATGTTGGCTTTTTGCTAACATGCCTGTTCTTTTTTGCTTTTCAATCACATTCTTCATTATTGTTTTCATTATCTTGTCTGTGATATACATTAAGCTTACTGGTCTATAGTTACCAGGGTTAGTGCAGACACCCTTCTTATATACTGGGACAACATTAGCCATTTCCAGTCCTGAGGGATTTCACCAGTCTTCATTGACTTTTGAAAAATACACGTTAGGGGTTTGCATATATATTCACAGAACTTCTTAAGTATTCTTGGATGTATATTGTCTGGTCCTGGAGATTTATTAACTTCAGCCTTTTCAGCTGAAGCAGGACCCCACATTCTAAGATCTCTAAGTCACTTAAAACAACGTTAGTTTTCTCTACACTTACTGGCATATTGCTAACATCTTCGCAGTTGAATACTTCAGCAAAATATGAGTTAAGGGTATGAGCTATGTCCTCTCTGCATAATTTAATGCCCCACTATTCTTCCTAATAAATTTAACTTTCTTCTTGACTTTTCTTTTACTACTAAGGGATAGTGTCTTGGATGCAGAAAAGGAGCAAGTCATGGAGGGATTGTCTACTTAATCATTGTGGATGGAAGTCAGAAGCAGGGGGTGGAGCAATAGCTCTACCTGGTGTTTTGTATAGACCCCCCAACAGTAACAGAGACATCGAGGATCAGATAGCGAGGCAGATTCTGGAACAGTGCAACAATAATAGGGTTGTTGTGATGGGGTTTAGATGGGGTGGGGTTTGTTAGGTGTGTTCAGGAAGGTTTCCTGACAGAATTTGTAATAAGCCAACTAGAGGAGAGCAGGTACTTGATCTGGTATTGGGAAATGAACCTGGTCATGTGTCAGATCTCTCAGTGGGAGATCATTGTGGAGGTAGTGATCACAACTCTATCTCCTTTACCATAGTGCTGGAGAGGGATAGAAGCAGAAAATTTTGGAAAAAATTTAATTGGGGAGGGGCAAATATGATGCTATTAGACAGGAACTTGGGAGCAGATGTTCTCAGGGAAATGCACAGCAGAAATGTGGCAAATCTTCAGGGAACATTTGCATGGCATTCTGTATAGGTATGTTCCATTGAGGCAGGGAAAGGATGGTAGGGTAAAAGAATCATGGTGTACAAAGGATGTAGAAAATCTAGTTAAGAGAAAAGAAAAGCTTATGAAAAGTTCAACAAACTAGGTACTGTTAAAGCTCTAGAAAATTACAAGAGTGCCAGGAAGGAGCTCAAGAATGAAATTAGGAGAGCTAGAAGCGGCCATGAAAAGGACTTGGCAAGCAGGATTAAGGAAAACCCCAAGGATTAAGGAAAACCCCAAGGTATTCTACAAGTATGTGAAGAGCAAGAGGATGAGCCGTGTGAGAATAGGACCAATCAGGAGTGAGAGTGGAAATGTGCGTGGAGTCGGAGAAGATAGCGAAGATACTTAATAAATACTTTGCTTCAGTATTCACCATGGAAAAGGATCTTGGCAATTGTAGGGATGACCTTTATGCTTGAATGTATAAACATTATGAAAAGAGATGTGCTGGAGATTTTGAAAAGCATTAAATTAGTTAAGTCGCCGGGACTGAATGAGATATACCCCAGGCTACTGTGGGAAGTGAGGGAGGAGATTGCTGAGCCTCTGGTGATGATCTTTGCATCATCAATAGGGATGGGAGAAGTACCGGAGAACTGGAGGGTTGCAAATGTGTTCCCTTGTTCAAGAAAGGGAGTAGAGATAACCCAGGAAACTATAGTCCAGTGAGTCTTACTTCAGTGGTGGACAAGTTGTTGGAGAAGATCCTGAGAGACAGGATTTATGAGCATTTGGAGAGACATAATCTGATTAGGGACAGTCAGCTTGGCTTTGTTAAGGGCAGGTCATGCCTTACAAACCTGATTGAATTCTTTGAGGATGTAACAAAACACATTGATGAAGGTAGAGCAGCAGATGTAGTGTATATGGATTTCAATAAGGCATTTGATAAAGTTCCCATGGGAAGTTCATTCAGAAAGTAATGAGGCATGGGATACAAGGAGAACTTGCTTTGTGGATCCAGAATTGGCTTGACCACATAAGGCAAAGAGTGGTTGGAGATGGTCTGTATTCTCCATGGAAGACAGTGACCAGTGGTGTTCCATAGGGATCTGTTTTGAGACCCCTCCTCTTTGTGATTTTTATAAATGACCTGGATGAGGAAGTAGAAGGGTGGGTTAGTAAGTTTGCTGATGACACAAAAGTTGAGGGTGTTGTGGATAGTCTGGAGGGTTGTCAGAGGTTACAGCGGGACATCGATAGAATGCAGAACTGGGCTGAGAAGTGGCAGGTGGAGTTCAACCCAGATAAGTGTGAAGTGGTTCATTTTGGTGGGTCAAATTTGAAGATAGAATATAATATTAATGGTAAGACTCTTGGGGGATCAGCGAGCTCTTGAGGTCCATGTCCATAGGACGCTCAAAGCTGCTGCGCAGGTGACAGTGTTGTTAAGAAGGCGTATGGTGTGTTGACCTTCATCAATTGTGCAATTGAGTTCAAGAGCCATGAGGTAATGTTACAGCTATATAAGACCTTAGTTAGACCCCGCTTGGAGTACTGTGTTCAGTTCTGTTCACCTCATTACAGGAGGGATGTTGATACTATAGAAAGAGTGCAGAGGAGATTTACAAGGATGTTGCCTGGATTGGGGAGCATGCCTTACGAGAATAGGTTGAGTGAACTTGGCTTTTTCTCCTTGGAGCGACGTTGGATGAAAGGTGACCTGATAGAGGTGTATTAACGATATTCTTGCAGACCGGCTGACCCAGGGTAGGGGGGGTAGGTTTGCCAACGGACAAGAGTAACTGTCAAATACGTTGTGTTTACCCCGAGAAGACTACAATTACCATGAAGCCTTGTGCGGGCACCTGTGTGCGCATGCGTGTACGTACCAATTTTTTTTCTACAAATCACTTTTGGTGATTCTATTTGGGGGGGGTGTTAAGCATGACCAGAATATAGAAGATCAGTCAACTATAAGTCACCTTTTAGTAGCTAATACACTCAATTTCATTTCTAAAAGGGTTTATCTAACAAATTTAATATTAAACACACAGCGCATATTTTCCTTGCATGAATATAGTGATAAGTCAATTACTGTATAAGTCACTTATAAGTCAATAGCATCATAATATTTTAAGTAACGTTTGGATATTAAACACGCAGCACGTATTTTCCCCACATGAACATATAAAATCATTGCAACACACTAATATCGCTGAACCAGTGGGAGCCCTGGGCTTGTTTCCCTGCAACAAGACGGTGCCATCGAGGGGTGATGGGAGACAGTGATACTCGAAGGGGGTTCCTGATGTCCAGTCTATTCCGCAGTTCAGTTTTCGTTGCATTCATTGCAGGGATATGTTGGAAATGGAAGCAACGTTTTCAGTGCTTTCCTGGCTATCTCAGGATGTTTAGCCTTGACTTTGATCCAGAATGCCGGCAGAGATGTTATGTCAAACATAGTTTTCAGCCCGTCGTCATTTGCAAGCTCGAGGAGTTGATCTCCTTCCTGTGTTGACATGGATGATGCGTGTGTAATGACCTCGCGTGCGTTCAAGTTCAACAGTGGGCGTGACAGGGAATGAGGAAAGGTGCAGCTGACTCCTATCACCAAATCATATCGTTTCCCGGTAGTACATGCTTTGCAGCCCGGTGGTTGGGGACCGCTGTTTTAAGAGATTCTTAGATAGGTACATGGAGCTTAGAAAAATAGAGGGCTATGGAGTAGGGAAATTCTACGCAGATTCAAGAGTAGGTTACATGGTTGGTACAACATTGTGGGCTGAGGGCCCGTAATGTGCTGTAGATTTTCTATGTTCTATGTGGCATACCAATTTTTCTCAAACTCTTAATGAAATATAGCCACTGACGTGCCTTCTTTGTAATTGTACCAATATGTTGGATCCAGGATTGACCCCTAGAGATGTTACACTGAGGCAACCACAGTCTACTGGAAGAATTGAAATGCTCCAAGTCGGGGACTTCATAGAGTCATAGACATAGAGTAGTACAGCACAGAAGCAAGCCCTTTGAGCCACCTAATCTGTGCCAAAACTATTTAAACTGCCTACTCCCATCGACCTGCACTGGGACCATATTTCTACCTATCCAAACTTCTCTTAAATTTTTGAAATCGAGCCCGCATGCACCCCTTGTGCTGGTAGCTCATTCCACAATCTCATGATTCTCTGTGTGAAAAGGTTACCCCTCATGTTCCCCTTAAACTTTTCACCTTTCACCCTTAACCCATTGCCTCTGGTTGTAGTCCCACCCAACCTCAGTGGAAAATAAAACCTGCTTGCATTTACCCCGTCTATTAAAGTCTGTCACGAGCCTTGCGGCCCATCAGGCCGGTGCTTATGCCGGTTTCCGTGGCGTGAAGCGACTGAGAGTACGAGACTCCTCCCCGGATAGGACACCAGTCTATCGCGAGGTTAACCCCCAGCATTTTTGCCGGTACCCATTCTCAGCTGGGTAGACTGGAGCATTGTGTGGTTAAGTGCCTTGCTCAAGGACACACAAGCTGCCTTGGCCGAGGCTCGAACCCATGACCTTCAGATCGCTAGTCCAATGCCCTAACTACTTGGCCACGCGCCACACATCTACACCCCTCATAATTTTGTATACCTCTATCAAATCTCCTCTCAATCGCCTACGGTCCAAGGAATAAAGACCTAACCTATTCAATCTTTCCTTTTAACTGACATCCTCCTTATAAATTTTCTTGGTACTCTTTTACCTTATTTACATTTTTACTGCAGGGGAGTGACCAAAACTCTCACAATACTCCAAATTAGGCCTCACCAATGTCTTAAACAACTTCAACATGACATCCCATCTCCTGTACTCAGTACTCCGAGTTATGAAGGCCAATGTGCCAAAAGCTTTCTTTACCACTCTATCTATCTGTGACACTAATTTCAACAAATTATGGACTTATATTTCTAGATTCCATTGTCCTACCACAATACTCAATGACATACCGTCCACCGGGTAAGTCTCTCTGCGGCTGGTCCTACTGAAGTGTAATGCCTCACACTTGTCTGCATGAAATTCCATCTGCCATTTTCAGCCCATTTTTCCAGCTGATCCAGATCCCTCTGTAAACCATGATAGCCTTCCTTGCTGTCCACTACCCCCAGTCCTGACGTCACCTGCAAATTTGTTGATCCAGTTAACCACATTATCACCCAGATCATTGATATAGATGACAAACAACAACAGACCCAGCACCAATCTCTATGTCCCACTACTAGTCACAGGCCTCCAGTCAGAGAGGCAACCATCTACCATCACTCCGTGGCTTCTCCCACAAAACCAGTCTCTAACCCAATTTATCTTGAATGCCGAACGACTGAACTTCGTCACCAACCACCCATGTGGGACATTGTGAAATGTCTTGCTAAAGTACATGTAGACAACATCCACTGCTTTGCCTTCATCCACTTTCCTGGTAACTTCCTTGAAAAACTTTATAAGATGGGTTAGACACGACATACCACGCATGAAGTCATGCTGACTATCCTTAATCAGTCCAAATCAAAATATATATCTAGTCCAGTCCTTCCAATAAATTCCCTACACTGATGTAAAACTCACCAGTCTATAATTTCCTGGTTTATGTTTAGAGCCTTTCTTAAACAGCAGACACATCAAAGTTGCTGGTGAACGCAGCAGGCCAGGCAGCATCTCTAGGAAGAGGGACAGTCGACGTTTTGGGCCGAGACCCTTCGTCAGGACAGCAGAACTACTTTGGCTATCCTGAAATCCTCCAGTACCTCTCCTCTTGCTAAGGATGTTTTAAATATCTCTGCTAGGGTCCCTGCAGTTTCTGCACTTGCCTCCCGTGGGGTCCAAGGGAACACCTTGTCTGGCCAGCAAACACCTCCTCCTCTGTAATCTGCATAGGGTCTGTGAATTTGGTGCTGCTTTGTTGCCCATGAGGACTTTTAGGGAGCTTAGCTTTATTTGTCACATGTACATCGAACCATACAGTGAAATGTGTTGTTCCCTGTCAAATCAGGTCTGCGAGGGTTGTGCTCGAGTCAGCCCCAATATCACCATGGCTCCGGTACCATTGTAGCATGCCCACAGAGCTCAATGTCCTCTACATCTCCTTGGAACGGGGTGCAAACTGGAGCACCCAGAGGTGACCCACATGTTCACAGAGAGTATCTACAAACTCCTTACATACAGCGGCAGGAATCTTACGGCTGATGGTGCAAAGCACTTCACTACCGTGCAATGTTGGAATGGGGGAGATTGAAGGGTGACTCATAGGGGCACATAAAATCATAGAATGAATGCACACAGCCTGTTTCTCAGAGTCAGAAAACTGGACGCACAGGTTTAAGGTGAGGGGGGTTTAGAAACATAGAAACATAGAAAACCTACAGCACAGTACAGGCCCTTTGGCCCACAATGCTGTGCCAAACATGTACTTAATTTAGAAATTACCTCGGATTATCAATAGCCCTCTATTTTTCTAAGCTCCATGTACCTATCCAGGAGCCTCTTAAAAGACTCTATTGTATCCACTTTCACCACTGTCGCTGGCAGCCCATTCCATTCACCCACCACTCTCTGTGTAAAAAACATACCCCCTGACATCTCCTCTGTACCTACTTCCAAGCACTTAAAACTGTGCCCTCTTGTGCTAGCCATTTCAGTCCTGTAAAAAAGCCTCTGACTATCCACATGATCAATGCCTCTCATCATCTTATACACCTCGATCAGGTCACCTCTCATCCTCCGTCACTCCAAGGAGAAAAGGCCAAGTTCACTCAACTTAATCTCATAAGGCATGTTCCCCAATCCAGGCAACATCCTTGTAAATTTCCTCTGCACCCTTTCTATAGTTTCCTCATCCTTCCTATAGTGAGGTGACCAGAATTGAGCAGAGTACTCCAAGTGGGGTCTGACCAGGGCCCTATATAATTGCAACATTTATCTCTCGGCTCTTAAACTCAATCCCACAGTTGATGAAGGCCAATGCACCATATGCCTTCTTAACCACAGAGTCAACCTGCGCGGCAGCTTTGAGTGTCCTATGGACCCAGACCCCAAGATCCCTCTGATCCTCCACACTGCCAAGAGTCTTACCATTAATACTATATTTTGCCATCATATCTGACCGACCAAAATGAACCACCTCACACTTAACTGGGTTGAACTCCATCCTGCTACTTCTCAGCCCAGTTTTGCATCCTATCGATGTCCTGCTGTAACCTCTGACAGCCCTCCACACTATCCACAACAACCCCAACCTCTGTATCGCCAACTTCCACGCAGAATATGACCCGTCTACAACCACTCTTTGCCTTCTGTGACCAAACTAATTCTGGATCCACAAAGCAAGATCTCCTTGGATTCCATATGTCCTTACTTTCTCAGTAAGCCTTGCATGGAGTACTTTATCAAATGCCTTGATGAAATCCATATACACTATATCTACTGCTCTACCTTCATCAATGTGTTTAGTTACATCCTCAAGAAATTCAATCAGGCTCATAAGGCATGACCTGCCTTTGACAAAGCCATGCTGACTATTCCTAATCATATGATGCCTCTCCAAATATTCATAAATCCTGCCTCTCAGGATCTTTTCCATCAACCTACCAACCACTTAAGTATGACTCACTGGTCTATAATTTCCTGGGCTATGTCTACTTCCGTTCTTGAATAAGGGAACAACATCTGCAACCCTCCAATCCTCCAGAACCTCTCCTGTCCCTATTGATGATGCAAAGATCATCGCCAGAGGCTCAGCAATCTCCTCCCTCGCTTCCCACAATAGCCTGGGATACATCTCATCCGGTCCCTGTAACTTATCCAACTTGATGCTTTCCTAAAGCTCCAGCACATCCTCTTTCTTAATTGTCCATATGCTCCAACTTTTCAATCCGCTGTAAGTCATCCCTACAATCACCAAGATCCTTTTCCATAGTGAATACTGAAGCAAAGTATTCATTAAGTATCTCTGCTATCTCCTCTGGTTCCATACACACTTTTCCACTTGATTGGTCCTATTCTCTCACGTCTTATCTGCTTGCTCTTCACATACTTGTAGAATGCCTTGGGATTTTCCTTAATGCTGCTCACCAAGGCCTTCTTGTTGCCCCTTCTGGCTCACCTAATTTCATTCTTAAGCTCCTTCCTGCTAGCCTTATAATCTTCTAGATCTCTATCATTACCTAGTGTTTTGAACCTTTCATAAGTATTTCTTTTCTCCTTGACTAGATTTTCAACAGCCTTTGTACACCACGGTTCCTGTACCCTATCACCCTTTCCCTGTTTCATTGGAACGTATCTATGCAGTACGCCAGACAAATATCCCCTGAACACTTGCCACATTTCTGCCGTAAATTTCCCTGAGAACATCTGTTCCCAATTTATGCTTCTAAATTCCTGCCTGACAGCCTCATATTTCCCCTTACTCCAATTGAATGCTTTTCTAACTTGTCTGATCCTATCTCTCTCCAATGCTATTGTAAAGGAGATAGAATTGTGATCACTATCTCCAAAATGCTCTTCCACTGAGAGATCTGACACCTGACCAGGTTCATTTCCCAATACTAGGTCAAGTCCAGCCTCTCCTTTTGTAGGCTTATCTACATATTGTGTCGAGAACCCTTCCTGAACACACCTAAAGGAAACACGAGGTGCAACTTCTTCACACAGATGGTGATACACACATGGATTGAGCTGTTAGAGGCAGGCACAATAGTACTGTTTAAAAGACAATTGGATAAGTCCAGTACATGGATAAGAAAGTTTTAGTAGGGTGGTTAAGAAAGCGTATGGTGTGTTAGCCTTCATCAGTCACGGGTTGAGAGCCATGAGGTAATGTTGCTGCTCTATTAATCGCTGGCTAAACCACACTTGAACAGAATCAAAGTTGGTGGTGAAAACATCAATAATTTCAGATACGCAGATGACACTGTGTTAATTGCAAGTACGGAGGAAGAACTACAAAACTTAATTGATGTTGAAGAAAGTGCAAAAATGGGCCCATCTATCAATTGCAAAAAGACAGAATGTATGGTGATAGCCAAAAGAAGGAGAATCCTATCTGCAGGCTGAGAATAAACAGGGAAGACATAAAACAAGTACAGAACTTTTGTACTTAGGAAGCTGGGTGACATCAGATGGCAGATGCAACGTGGACATCAAAAGAAGAATAGGGATGGCAAAAGACACCTTTATGAGAATGAAGAGTATACTGACCAATACTAAACTAGGCATGACAACCCGTCTCAGAGTACTGAAATGTTACGTTTATCCAGTTATGTTATATGGCTCAGAATGTTGGACAATATCTAGTAACATGAGGAAACTAATTGTAGCAGCAGAGATGTGGTTTTTTAGGAGGATGCAAAGAATATCATGGACGAAATGAATATCTAACGAGGATGTCACGATCAGAACAAACACAAAAAGAGAAATAATGTATTAGATCATGAAAAGGCAACGTAACTTCATTGGACATGTGATTAGGAAAGAGGAGTTAGAATGCACGGTAATTATGGGAAAGATTGAAGGGAAAAAAGCAAGAGGAAGACAAAGACAAATGATGATGGAGATAGCAGCCAAAGAAATGGAAATGAATACCAATGAATTGATCCACTTGACCTGAAACAGGAGTGTGTGGCCATGGCAGTCAAAGCTCAAACAGGGCATGGTATCTGAAGATGATGATGATCTAAGAAAGGATGTGCTGGCATTGGAGAGGGTTCAGAGGAGGTTCATGAGAAAGATTCTGAGAATGAAAGAGTTATCATATGAGGAGCGTTTGATGGCTCTGGGCCTGTGCTCACTGGAACTTAGAAGAACAGAAAGGAATCTCGTCGAAATATATTGAATGTTGAAAGACCTCGATAGTGTGGACATGGAGAGAATGGTTCGTGTAGTGGGGGAGTCTGGGACCAAAGTACACAGCGTCAGAATAGAGGGACGTTCATTTAGAATGGAGATGAGGTGGAAGTTCTTCAGCCAGAGGGAGGTGAAGCTGTGGAATGTGTTGCCACAGGCAGCTGTGGAGGCCAGGTCACAGGTGGAGGTTAGCCAGGGTGTGGAAGGTTACGGGTAGAAGGCAGGAGAATAGGATTGAGAGGGAAAATGGAGCAGCCATGATGAAATGGTGGAGCAGACTCAATGGGTTGAATGGCCTAATTCTGCTCCTGTCTCTTATGATCTGAAAGATGGAGGGCTAAAGGGGAGGCAAGGGTTAGATTGATCTTCGAGCAGGTTAAAAGGTCAGCACAGCACTGTCAGCTGAAGGGTCTGAACTGTGCTGTAGTGTTCTGTGTTTTATGTGTTAGAGTTATGTGGGTGGATGTGAGGGAGGAACTGGGCTTGCTTTGCTGTTGTTGTTGTCGCTGCTTGTCTCTATGTCATTCTGCTGACTACCGTGGTGCCCGTTTGCGTGGAGACACTTGTGGGCTGCCCCCAGCACATCCTCGTGTGTGTTGGCTGTTAATGCAAACAACACATTTCACTGTATGTTTCCATGTACACATGACAGATAAACTTAAATATTGAATCTACCAGAAAATTGGCCAAAAATCAGGCAAATGGGACTAGCTTGGTGAGCACGATGGACAGCATAGACAATTTGGGCCGAAGGGCCTGTTTCTGTGCTGTATGACTCTAGGGCGCTGAGTTTCTGCACCAGTCTCCAACTCCCCATCAGCCTGCCGTGCTGGCATTTCCACTCCTGCTTTATGAGCCTGAGACGCAACCTTTTAAATGGGAGATTTATGGGGTCTGGAGGTGTCCTTCTTCAAGCAGATGAATAAGAATTACAACCATTCTGGCCATTATAATTAATTGCTGGGTTTATTCCACTGACTAATTAACTGGAGGTCACAGCGTTTCCATAGAAATGTCCTCACCAAGCATATTTTTGCCCATTTTCCCATCCATTGCCCCCTTCTCGAACCAAAAGCATAAAACGCAAGATCTGTGAACGTCTGGCATCTAGATTGCAGAATTTACATATAAAAGGAGAAGATTGATTAAGATCATTAGCATATTTATGTGAACTCCTTAAATTATCAATTTTAATTACTTCCAGCATGTTGCTTGCAATGAGCTGCCTTCCCATCAGTCACATCCCACTGACAAGTGCGCTGGATGGAAAGGAAGTGTGGGGGAGCTTCACGTTAATGAGAGGTACCGGCCTAACAGGCTCACTGTGGGTTGACACAGGGGAGATCTTGGAGCCTTCAGAATTAAAGATTTGAAGTTTGGCTTTATTTGTCTCATATACACGGAAACAAGCAGAGAAATACATTATTTTATGACAACAACTAACAGTCTGAGGATGTGCTGAGGGCAGCCCGCAAGTGTTGTCATGTTTCAGGCACCAACACAGCACGCTATTAACTTACAAACCCCAACCCGTATGTCTTTGGACTGTGGGAGGAGCCCCACGCGGCCACAGGCATAACGTACAATCTCCTCACAGACAGTGGCGGGAATCGAGCCCTGATCTCGGGAGCTGTAAAGCCAAGCGCTAACCATCACACTACCGCGTCAACTTCTCTTGCGTGAGGAATTAGATTAAACTGCGCACTTCCTCTCAAGGGTGAGGGGGTGGGGAGAGGAGTGAATATCTGGTGCTTTAGTCCTCACTTCACTAATACATGGACTTACTTCTTTCTCGCGCCATCGGAACCGTAGTCAAAGAAAACTGTTTTGGAGAATATCCTGACCGGTTGACTCACAGCCCTGTGTGGAAACACCAATGCCGATGAATGGAAAAGTCTACAGAAAGGGGGGGATATGGCCCAGTCCATCACAGGCAAAGGGCCTCTTTTGAGCACACCCAAGAGTACTGTTGCAGGAAAGCAGCATCCGTCGTCAAGGATCCCCACCACCCAGGCCATGCTGTCTTCTCACTACTGGCATCAGAAGCCTCAGAACTTACACCACCAGGTTCAGGAACAGTTCAACCATCAGGCTCCTGAACCAAAGGGGATAACTTCACTCTCTTCAACACGAAACTGATTCTGCAATCCACAGACTCATTTTCAAGGACTCTACAACTCATGTTCTTAGTATTATTTAATTCTTATTTGCCCAATTTGTCTTTCTTTGCACATTGGTTGTTCGTCAGCCTTTGTCTATGTGTAGGTTTAGTAAATGCCTGCAAGAAAATTAATCTGAAGGTAGTACCGTAAATGATAAATAAACTTACTTGATAAATTTATTTCGGCTCTGACTTTAATTTCCAGAGCTGTATATAGATTGCTTTCATAAACTATTTCTTTATTTTCCTGTAAATGCCTGCATGAAATAAATCTCTGGTAGTAAATGGTGACACCCCTCCATCTCCTTCTCCTGTCTCATTATCCCTCCTCCCCTCTTCACTCACAGTCTTGATGCCGGGTTTGACCTATATTGTCCAACGGTTCCTCTGCCCCCACCCCCTCCCCTCACCCCCACAGATGTTGCTCGACCTGCTGACTTCCTCCAGCAGGTAGTTTTAACTGGGCCCAGGAAGAACAGATCAAGTTGAAGTTAGGAGCCACACCCCACCAGATTCAGAACAGCTATTACCCCTCAACCATCAGGGTCTTGAACCAGACGGAATAACTTCACTCAAATTTACTTGCCCTGTCACTGAAATGAACACAACTGATGGACTCACTTTCAGGGACTCTTTATCTCATGTTGTCAATATTTATTACTTACTTATTTATTATATTAATTTATCATCATTTTTTTCTTTTTTCTATTTGCATAGTTTGTTGTAATTGGTTGTTTGTCCAGCTTTCATTAATTATATTGTGCTTACTGTGAATGCCTGCAAAAAATGAATCTCAGAGTTGTATATGGTGACATATACATAATTTGATAACTTACTTAGAAGATTATTGTCATGTATACTGCCAAATGAAACAAAATTCCTCCAGATCAAGCTGCAAACCACAGTACATAAAACAGTGCACGGATCAGTGACAAAAACATGGCGATGTGAGCCCATGGGAAAGGAAATTTTTGTGGAAAGTGGCAATAATTAGCATTAAAACCATTGAAAGAGTCCCTCCTCTTGGCAGTGAATGTCCCCTCATGGGATCCACCATGGTAACAATAAAATCAGTGTTTGCCTTAATATCCTGATGTAACTCTGGACAAAAATTGTAAAAACTCGCCTCGTAAATCTCCCAATCACTCAACCAAGAAAAACAACTTCAGGATGACTCGGAGTCATTAGTCACGTTATTAGGTGCTATTGGGATGCCGTGGGCGCTGTAGGGCGGTGTCCATGCCGGGCTGTGGGCTGGCCTCACCATTTGGTGCTGCCCTCCAGTGTCTGATCGGTAGAGTGACAAGCTGGACTGTGTGCATGTGTGGATATGCCAGCGGACTGCCTAGAGCTGCTTTTCCTTGTCATTAGCACCAATGAACCATCTTTAGAGGACATGTCACTCGGGGACTTAGACTATATATTTTGTTTTGTGTGACTATATGTTTACTTGCTCTCTTCTGTGTGCTGTGTATGTTTTACACCTTGGCCTCGGAGGAACGCTGTTTCGTTCATCTGTATTCATGCATGGTTGAATGATAATTAAACCTGAACTCGAACTTGAAATTAATTATAAAATAATAACATATAAAGACACAACAGGAAGTACAACAGAAGCCAAACAGCAATGTGGAAGGTTAAAAATGTCATATGTAGTTTTAATTTTTAATGAAAAGCTATGAGACAACAATACATTATCCTACAATTTAATTATGTGACAAATGCATTTGATAAATAACATTTTAGTTAGACATTTAATTTATTACATAGCAAAGAAATCAATAGTTTCATAAATCATATTTTGACACTCGTTGGACATTATTCAACAGATTACAAAAAGCAAGCTGGTATGTAAAGCCCTTGAGCTATCTACCTTTGTTATTCTGCACAAAGCAGGATTCAGCTTTAATTGTTGGCAGAGTAACTAGACTGAAGCCTGGCTCTTTCCTCCTCTTCCCTCATTCCTGCTGCTGCCTCTGAATGGGCCTTCGAGGTGGGGATAATTTCAAAAGGGGGGGGGGGTTCAAATCTCAACTTGTAACTCAGCCACTATGGGGTCTGCAAGACCTGAGGTCTTTGTTCTCAAACGCTGTTGCTTTGGGGAAGGCTCGAAACTCAAGTTTCAAGGTAAATCTGATATCTAACTGTCAATACTGTTACATAAACAGCAACAATGAATATCAATCGAGGCAGGTTATAAAAAAAACATCCAAACATTTATTAAACATGGATAAACGATAAGGAAAAAACAAACAAAAACTTTAACCGGAAGTTAACTGATATGCAGCCATTCAACAAATCGACACTCGGCACTGGTTCTTAAAGCATTAAACGCGAAAACAGTTCTTAAAGCGATAAAGTCAGATATAGTTCTTAAAATGGTAAATTCGAAAGTCCAACAGATTTACACGTTCAATTGGGAGAGACTTCTCTGGAGAAGGATTTCTTCACAGATGTAACTTTCCTGCTGATTCTTCCACAGAATTCACGTGGCGATAAATAAACAGTTTAAACCAACTGACCTTAAATTCTTTTAGAGAGAGAGCAAACCTTTGCATGAACTCCTTGCTCTTTTTGGTAAGAGTTATCCTCGATGCAGGTCACTACTCCTCCAACGAAGACTCAATAAGGTCGATCCTTTGTTAAACTGCCCAACGATCCTTCGGTCCTGTACTTTGATAGATTCTTCACTCTCCCTTCTACTGTTGGAATTGAGTAAATCAGCACATCTAGCAAAAATTTCCAGTCCAATAATATGGTATCTTGCAATAGAACGCAATACACCGTTTTAAAAATGAAACTGTGTCACAAAAACAAACACACAACAGAAACGGAGACACCGCACGTTCTACCTGGAAATCTACAAACTAAAAACCAACTGCTCACCTGGGTCGACCCTTATATACCCATGGTGCACATGTCATCACGTGACCTCACATCGGCGGGAAAATCACATCAAGTGACCTCAAAAAGACCATTACATCATTCTTGCAAAAAAACACAGACCTCCTCGAGCATGTAACAGTACACCCAGTGGCCACTTTATTGGATACCAACGGCTCCTAATGACGTGGCCACTGAGTGTTTGTTTGTGGTCTTTTACTGCTGTAACCTATCCACTTCATGGTTCAATGTGTTGTGCATTCAGAGATGCTCTTCTGCACACCACTGTTGTAACGTGTGGCTATTTAAGTTGCTTGTCACCTACCTGTCAGCTTTGACCAGTCTGGCCAATCTCCTCTGATCTCCCTTATTAACAAGGCATTTTTGCCCACTGAACTGTCAATCACTGATGTTTTTTGGCTTTTTCCACCATTCTCTGTAAACTCTAGACAATGTAGTGTGTGAAAATCCCAGAATATCAGCAGTTTCTGAGATTCTCAAACCACCCCATGTATCAACAATCATTCCACCATCAAAGTCAACTAGAACACACTTCATCCCCATTCTGATGTTTGGCCTGAACAACAACTGAACCTCTTGACCATGCCTTCATGCTTTTATACATTGAGTTGCTGCCACATGACTGACTGATTAGATATTCGCATTAACGAGCAGGTGTACCTAATAAAGTGGCCACTGAGTGTATGTACTATGTTGAGATTTACTTTCTTGTCAGCTTTTCAAGGAAAATAAAGATACCAATAGAATTTATGAAGAACTATAAATAACGAAGACTGACAAACATCCAACGTGCAAAAGAATATAAATAATACTGAGAACATGACTTGTAGAGTTCCTGAAGGTGAGCCTGTAGGTTATGGAATCGGTTCAGTATTGAGGTGAGTGGAGAAGTGCATGTTGGTTCAAGAGGCTAGTGGTTGTAGGGTAAGAACTAGGTTGGGGATTTCTTGCCTCTTTACACCATGACTTTCTTGCCTGGATTTATGCACCCACATCTCACTTCCCTTTGTGTAAATCTGAGGCAAGCATCTACTTAAAAAGGATTCAACCCCAGTATGAATTTCTCAGCCAAAGTCAATTCCAAAAATGTGTGCGTTTCATAGTGCACAGCACTGAAACAATTGATCCATGGAATTGAAATAGAACTTTGAATTGGTTTATTAATCCCAGATATACTATTTATGTAATTAGTGATGCAACATGCAGTAGGCCCTTCTGGCCCTTTGAGCCATGCTGACAAATCAACCTCTGACAAGCCCAATCACGGGACGATTTACAATGACCAGTTAACCTACCTGGTGCATCTTTGGATTGTGCGGGAAGATACTGGAGGATCTGGGGAAAACCCATGCATTCCACAGGGAGATTGTACAGAAGCTCCTTAAAGACAGCACCAGATTGAACTCCAAGCTGTAATAGCACAGTGCTAACCACTACACACACTAGTGCGGTGTCCACTGAGGTACAGTGAAGAGCTTGTCTTGTGTACTGCTCATACAGATCAAACCAGTACACAGTGCATTGAAGTAGTTTGAAGATAATAAAGATTAAAGATTAAAGATTAAAGACCTTGGTGAGACCACACCTGGAGTATTGTGTGCAGTTTTGGTTCCCTAATCTGAGGAAAGACATTCTTGCCATAGGGGGAGTACAAAGAAGGTTCACCAGATTGATTCCTGGGATGGCAGGACTTTCATATAAGGAAAGACTGGATCGACTAGGCTTATACTCGTTGGAATTTAGAAGATTGAGGGGGGATCATATTGAAACGTATAATATCCTAAAGGGATTAGACAGGCTAGATGCAGGAAGATTGTTCCCAATGTTGGGGAAGTCCAGAACGAGGGGTCACAGTTTGAGGATAAAGGGGAAGTCTTTTAGGACTGAGATTAGGAAAAACTTCTTCACACAGAGAGTGGTGAATCTGTGGAATTCTCTGCCACAGGAAACAGTTGAGGCCAGTTCATTGGCTATATTTAAGAGGGAGTTAGATATGGCCCTTGTGGTTAAAGGGATCAGGGGGTATGGAGGGAAAGCTGGTACAGGGTTCTGAGTTGGATGATCAGCCATGATCATACTGAATGGCAGCGCAGGCTCAAAGGGCCAAATGGCCTACTCCTGCACCTATTTTCTATGTTTCTATGTTTTTCTATTAGCTTTATTTAAAAACGTAAACACGAGGAATTCTGCAGATGCTGGAAATTCAAGCAACACACATCAAAGTTGCTGGCCACACATTTTAATTCCACATCCCATTCCCATTCTGATATGTCTATCCACGGCCTCCTCTACTGTAAAGATGAAGCCACACTCAGGTTGGAGGAACAACACCTTATATTCCGTCTGAGTAGCCTCCAACCTGATGGCATGAACATCGACTTCTCTAACTTCCGCTAATGCCCCACGTCCCCCTCGTACCCCATCCGTTATTTATTTATATACACACATTCTTTCTCTCTCTCTCCTTTTTCTCCCTCTGTCCCTCTGACTATACCCCTTGCCCATCCTCTGGGTTCCCCCTCCCCCTTTTCCGTCTCCCTGGGCCTCCTGTCCCATGATCTTCTCATATCCCCTTTGCCAATCACCTGTCCAGCTCTTGGCTCCATCCCTCCCCCTCCTGTCTTCTCCTATCATTTCGGATCTCCCCCTCCCCCTCCCACTTTCAAATCTCTTACTAGCTCTTCCTTCAGTTAGTCCTGACGAAGGTTCTCAGCCCGAAACATCGACTGTACCTCTTCCTAGAGATGCTGCCTGGCCTGCTGCGTTCACCAGCAACTTTGATGTGTGTTGCGTAAAGATTAGCTTTGTTTGTCACATGTACCTCAAAACATGAAAACATACAATGTACCGTGTATATCTACAGATGTACCATAGAGAGCATTCTAACTGCCTGCATCACCATCTGGTATGGGGTGTGAAGGCACCGCACAGGATCATAAAAAGCTGCAGACAGTTGTAAACTCAGACATCTCTATCATGGGCACCAGCCTCCCCTGTATCCAGGACATCTTCAAAGAGCGATGCCTCAAAGAGGTGGCACCCATCATTAAGGACCCCCATCACCAAGGACATGCCTCCTCCTCTTCTCCTCATTACTACAATCTGGAAGGAGGTACAGGAGCCTAAAGACACAGCTTCTGGAACAGCTTCTCCCCCGACACCATCAGAATTCTAAATGGTCCATAACTCCATGAACACTATTCCACAACTTTTTTTTTTGCACAATTTATTTATTGTTTGTAATTTATAGTAATTTTATGTTATATTCTATACTGTTGCTATGAAACACCAATGCTTATGTCACATAACTCAATAATAATGAACCACATCTGATCCGGATTCTGTGAAGATCTGACTGTTATAGGGGGAAATCTAAGGCTAATCACTCGTAAGTAGTGGTGTGGATTGTGCTAAGCTGGTAACAGAGAACCACAAACAAAGACTAGAGATAGAGACACAGAATGCAGCAGCAATGACATCCACATCTCAGGAACTTCACTAATTGTGTTGTAGCGTCAAAGTTCAAAGTAAATTTATTATCAAAGTACCTATAGTGATAGTCATAGTCATACTTCATTGATCCTGAGGGAAATTGGTTTTTGTTACAGTTGCACCAACCAAGAATAGAGTATAAATAAGGCAATATAAAACCATAAATAATTAAATAGTAATATGTAAATTATGCCAGGAAATAAGTCCCGGACCAGCCTATTGGCTCAGGGTGTCTGACCCTCCAAGGGAGGAGTTGTAAAGTTTGATGGCCACAGGCAGGAATGACTTCCTATGACGCTCTGTGTTGCATCTCGGTGGAATGAGTCTCTGGCTGAATGTACTCCTGTGCCCAACCAGTACATTATGTAGTGGATGGGAGACATTGTCCAAGATGGCATGCAACTTGGACAGCATCCTCTTTTCAGACACCACCGTCAGAGAGTCCAGTTCCATCCCCACAACATCACTGGTCTTACGAATGAGTTTGTTGATTCTGCTGGAGTCTGCTACCCTCAACCTGCTGTCCCAGCACACGACAGCAAACATGATAGCACTGGCAACCACAGTCTCGTAGAATATCCTCAGCATCGTCCGACAGATGTTAAAGGACCTCAGTCTCCTCAGGAAATAATACGTCACCATATACAACCCTGAGGGTCATTTTCTTGAGGGCATATTCAATAACAAACAAGAGAAAATTTGCAGATGCTGGAAATCCAAGCAACACATACAAAATGGTGGAGGAACTCAGCAGGCCAGGTGGCATTTATGGGCTAAGACCCTTTATCAGGAGTCCTGCTGAAGGGTCTCAACCTGAAACGTCGACTGTACACTTTTCCACAGACACTGCCTGGCCTGCAGAATTCCTCCAGTATTTTGTGTGTGTTGCTTGCAATAAATCCAATAAATCATTTTATTCGCAAACAACAGGAATTCTGAAGATGCTGTGGTCAGTGTCTAGTCTGTCACTTCATTAAGTCTTCCTGTAGCCACCACTCTGTTATCAAATGTATTTTTACTGGCAATCTCATCAACTGAGAATGTAAAAGCCGGACCAAGTTCATGGTCAGGTAAATCAGCTTTGTCTGGTCTCCTGGTGCACACCAGTTTTTAAAAAAAGTTGGCCATAATTTCAAATACTACCTTCCAGTTTTCTCCTACATGACTACTGATCCTCACTACCTCTGCAGACTGAGAAATCTCTGTCCAATGCAGACTGACTGTCAAATTCTCTGAGGATTTATCCGGGGCCCAACATATCAATGCAGTTACAAATAAGTCACAACAGTGTTTATATTTTATTTGGCGTACGAGGTGATTTACTATGTCACCAAGAACGCTCGTAACTTTCTACAGATGTATAATGGAGAGCATTCTGACTGGCTGCATCACCGTCTAGTGTGGGAGGAGTTGTGGGTGGGAATTACAGGATGAAAATAAGCTGTAAATCATCTTCTATCATGGGCACTAGCCTCCCCTGTATCCAGGACACCTTCAAGGAGTGATGCCTCAAAAAGGCAGCATCCATTATTAAGGACCCCCATCACCCAGGACAAGCCCTGTTCTCATTACTACCATCAGGGAAGGGGTACAGGAACCTGAAGACACCCACTCAGTGATTTAGGAGCAGATTTCTGAATGGAGAGTAAACAATACCTCACTACTTCTTTTTCTCTTTTTGCATTACTTGTTTCATTGAACTCTATATATACACTTCTGTGATTCACAGTTTTTATTACTGTGTACTGCAATGTACTGCTGCTTACATAACAACAGTTCATGACATAGGCCAGTGATACTAAAGCTGAACCTGATTCCGATTTGAATGCTACAGGAACCTTCAAAGACAGGCCAGGTAGGCCATGCAGAGACTGGAATGAAGGTTAAGGTTAGGTACACTGCTGGACCAGAATCCACTCCTCGTCAGTGAGAACAGTGGGACGGATAAGGTTAGACACACTGTTGGACCAGAATCCACTCCTGGTCAGTGAGAACAGTGGGACGGATAAGGTTAGACACACTGTTGGACCAGAATCCACTCCTCGTCAGTGAGAACAGTGGGACGGATAAGGTTAGGTACACTGCTGGACCAGAATCCACTCCTCGTCAGTGAGAACAGTGGGACGGATAAGGTTAGACACACTGCTGGACCAGAATCCACTCCTGGTCAGTGAGAACAGTGGGACGGATAAGGTTAGACACACTGTTGGACCAGAATCCACTCCTCGTCAGTGAGGACAGTGGGACGGATAAGGTTAGACACACTGTTGGACCAGAATCCACTCCTGGTCAGTGAGGACAGTGGGACGGATAAGGTTAGACACACTGTTGGACCAGAATCCACTCCTGGTCAGTGAGGACAGTGGGACGGATAAGGTTAGACACACTGTTGGACCAGAATCCACTCCTGGTCAGTGAGAACAGTGGGACGGATAAGGTTAGACACACTGTTGGACCAGAATCCACTCTTGGTCAGTGAGAACAGTGGGACGGATAAGGTTAGACACACTGCTGGACCAGAATCCACTCCTGGTCAGTGAGAACAGTGGGACGGATAAGGTTAGACACACTGTTGGACCAGAATCCACTCCTGGTCAGTGAGAACAGTGGGACGGATAAGGTTAGACACAGAATTCATGGGCCATAATTTCAGATCAGCTCCTTCTGACAATCCCTGAGACGGAGGTAGATCTTCAGAGGTTCAAGAGCTTTGATCAAAACAGCCATAAAATATGCCTAGGATTTAAGTAGAAGGAAAGAAATGCAGTCTGAAAAGATCAAATGCGTCAGCCTGCTTCAAAACAGCAATTGCACCTCGGATGTCAAATATTTTTCTCACGCAAAATAAATTTCTCGCTAAACAGCATCTTCAAAGCATTCAGTCAAGTTAGCGGAGAGCCATGTCACCATGGGGTTACCAATATGAATCCAATTAATGCTGAGTTATGGAATGTAATGCACAGTACAGCCACGCCCACAGAGAGCTATGTCAAGATTACTCCCCACCCTTTCAATTAAAGGCCCCTTGTCAACCGGGAGAGATAATATACCCCTCCCCTCAATCATCCAGTATTAATCTCAGGATTCAAACCCAAGACATAAAGTGATCTGATGACATCCAACCTGCTTGAATAATTGCTAAACAAAATTCAAGATGCAAATTTATTGTCACGAATACATCGAAACATGCGGTGAAATCTATTGTTTGTGTTAACAACCAAACAGACTCGAGGGCGTGCTGAAGCAGTCTGCGAGTATCACCATTATAACGTACCCACAACGCTCGGCAGAACAACACAGAACACAACGAGCAACAAAAGCAACAGCAGTAAAAGAAGACCCATTCCCCCCTCCCACCCACTCACATACACAGTCCTCTAATTCCAAAACAGACCGTCTTCTTGGTCTCTGATCTTTGATGGACTCTGATTCAGACTCAGACACACAGATATTGAACCTTTGACGACCAAAGCAGACCTGCAGAGGTTCGTAGATCTGGGGCTCCGGTTAATAGTCCTCAACTTCTGGGCTTCTAATTTGACTACCGAGCTTCAATCCTAAGGCTACGTCCACACTAGACCAGATAAATCCATAGCTGAAGCTTTTTCTCTTCGTTTTGACCCTCAGTCCACACTGAAACAACGTTTTCCTCCCCCGAAATCTGGAAGTGCTGGTTGGGCGTTGTAGTGTGTACGGGGTAACTGGCTATTTTTAAAAACGCTGTCATGACGTGCCGGAACAGATGGTGGCGGCAGCAGAGCATTTCATTGCTTTCTTGAACGCAACCTCCAAGAAGTTTGGCCTGCTTCTTCCAGCGGAGGTCTTCTTTGTATCCCTCGCAGACATTGTTGAAAACTTTCTTTCGCTGTTGTTGTAGATACTCGAGTTTCTGACCGATGGAAATAGCACAAGGCCGCAGCGGAAACAGAAGTAGAATACTGCCTCTTCTTCTGTTGTTTTCTGTAGATGTGACCTGCACATGCCCAGTAGAAGGAGATTCGCCCAAATACCCGTTTTAATGTGGACGGGGGTATTTTCAAAAACACCTGGTGTGAACGCCTATCGTTTTTATGCAAAACTGGCATTTTCAAAATTATACGGTCTAGCGCAGACATGGCCTAAATCTTCCAGTCTTCAGCCTTGTCCACTTTAATTCTGCACTGTTGGTATAGCATCTACAGTGAAGAAGGAGGCCATTTGGCCTTTCTACTACCACCTTAGCCTCTGGGCACTGTCCTTCACCCTCTCCAATCCCATATCCCACTGTTCGGCTCTACCTCATATACGTATCCAGCTTCCCCTGAAACCCATTTCTGGTGCTCACCTCAACTAGTCCCTGTGAAGTAAACCTATAGTCTTCCTGATCTCCAGGGAAAAAATTCCTCTGGAATTCCTGACCGGATTTATCAGGGACAGGCTAATACTGAAGGCTTCCAATTTTCATCCTTCCCACCAGTGATAGCACCTGCTTTCTGTCAAAGTTGTTGAAAAGGGTTTCTTCTCAGCCAGCATTTTCCATAAGACCATGAGACCATGAAACTCTGCTACGGACAGTCCCAGGCCCGGCTGTGAAAGGAGGAAGGTTGGACACAGCGTTAGCAACCCCATCCAGTAAAAAACCCATGAAGCTCAGAATATCTCATCCCTGGGAGAGAAAGGGATTTCGAAGATGGGTTACCCCTGGGGGGAGCCTTGAAAAATGGGCCCAGGGCTGAGGATTCTGGTGAGCTGCTGATGGCAGCACATGCCCCAGTAGGGCTGATGGGCTTAAGGAAAAAGAAGATGACACAACAAAACGTAGGATCTGAATTAGGCTATTCCATCATGGCTGATTCATTTTCCCCCTCAACTCCATTGTCCCGCCTTCTCCCTGTAATCTTTGACACCCTGCATAATCAAGAACCAATCAAACCCCACTTTAAATATATACAACAATTTGGCCTCCGCAGCCAAGAAAAATATTCCCAGAGAGATCTTCAGATTATCCACTCCTGATACTTTTGATGGTCGAACTAGAACCACGCAATTTCTTGATTTATGTCTTTGTTGAAGAAAAAATTAGTTATTGATAATGGGGTTGCAAGAAAGAATGCAAGTCATTTCATCCACAGAGTCATTACAGGAAGGACATGGAAGCTCTAGAGAGGGTGCAGAGAAGATTTACGAGGACGTTGCCTAACTTTGAGTTTTAGAAAAGTCATAGAGCATTACAGCACAGAAACAGGACATTTGGCCCATTGAGTCCATGTTGATCTCTTTTTCCTAGTCCCATTGATCTGTACCTGGAGCGTATCCCTCCCATCCATGCACCTATCCAAACATTTCTTAAAGGCTGAAATCAAACCCACATCCACCACTTCAACTGACAGATTGTTCCACCTTTGCATCAGCTTCTGAGTGAAGAAGTTCACCCTCATGTTACCCTTAAATATTTCACCTTTCACCCTTATCCCATGACCTCCAGTTCTAGTCTCAACCAGCCTCAGTGGAAAATTCCATCATGCATTTACCTGATCTATACACTAGACAATTTTGTACACCTTTATCAAATCTCACCTCACTCTCCGATGCTCCAGGGAATACAATCCTAACCTATTCAAGCCTTCCCTGCAGCACCAAAGTGCTTCTATAAAATCTTCTCCATTTCTACTACATTCAATGATACGCAGCAACCAATTTAGCCAGCAAAAGAGGCGTATGAACATCGATTTCTTTAATTTCCAGTAATTTCTTCCCTCCCCTTTCCCTTTTCTTCACTAGCCAATGCTGGCTCCACTTTTACCTCTTCAATGCTCCTCACCTGCTGATCACCGTTCCCTAGTATCCCTCTTCCTCCCTTTTCTCCCATGGTCCACTGTCTCTCCCATCAGATTCCTTCTTCTTCAGCCCTTTACCTTTTCCACCTATCACCTTCCAGCTTCTTACTTCATGCCCCTCCCCACCCACTTAGCTTCACCTACCACCTTGTGACTTGTCCTCCTTCACCTCCCCCCCCCCACCAACCTTCCTATTCTAGCTTCATCCCCCCTTCCATCCCAGAAGGCTCTTGGCCTGAAACGTCAACAGTTTATTCATTTCCACAGATGCTGCCCGACCTGTTGAGTTCCACCAGCACTTTTGTGTGTTAGCCAGACAAAAGGGCAGCTGACCAGTTCGAATCAGGATTCACCATCTTCATGTGTCAATGGCTAAATGTCCCAATTCTACTGACACCAGTTGAGAAATGAATGCTTCCAAGACCTTCCCCACTGAATAGGGTCATATTGGGGAAAGTGAGTTGGAATGTTTACCCTGTAATAACCCATACTGTTCCTGCTATATGACCATGTAGTCAGGCAATATAAAGGAAATTCCAATTGTATATCTAATCTATGCAGTCCTCACTCTGAAAACATGGGACAGAAAATGAAGAGGGAGCATCTCTCTGAATCAAACTGTCCCTGCCCTGGGAGTGTGTGATGGGACAGTGTAGAGGGAGCTTCATTCTGTATCTAACAGTCCCTGCCCTGGGAGTGTGTGATGGGACAGTGTAGAGGGAGCTTCATTCTGTATCTAACAGTCCCTGTCCTGGGAGTGTGTGATGGGACAGTGTAGAGGGAGCTTCACTCTGTATCTAATTGTCCCTGCCCTGGGAGTGTGTGATGGGACAGTGTAGATTGTAATAAATTATTCAACATTCTCAGTTAAATCTTTGTGAGACATAACAAGGTGCAGATAATAGTATCAGCATAAACTGATTGAAATATTTCATCTGTACTTTAGCAATGTCTCCCATTTGAAATCTTGTTTAAAGAGAGATGTTACACAGAAATGTGTTGGACAAGCAGAGAGTATCTGGTCCATGATGCTCGCATTGATTTTTGCCAAAACTCCCAGATTTGACCCCCTCCATGTTATCTTTTCTACAAAGCCCCGGTAATGTTTCTCCTTCGAGTATTCCTTTTTGAAATTTCCTATTTAATCTTCCTTTCAGGCAGTATGTCCCAGATCATAATGCTCACTTTGTGAAAACTGTTTCTCCCTCCTCTTGCCTCGGATCCTTTTTTGCCAATTACCTTCAGTCCTCAGGCCCATCAAACCTCCTGCCACTGGAAGCATTCTCTGCTCATTTACTCTATCAAAACCCTTCATAATTTTCAACACACTGCCATATCGACTCTGACAGTCCCGACTCAGTGATGGAGCAGTTCGCTGAAATGGAACACAGAAGTCTGTTTAAAAATTAAATCTGTTTTTGTTGCTTGCAGTCTCCTTGCTGTGTTTTTTTTTTGGTATGCTTTGCACTCAAATCTGCGACAGGTTTCAGAAGAGGCTTCCTCTGTAATTACCTTAATAAAGGTGCATTTGCATCTGATTTCATTTTGTAGTGTGTAGGCAAAGACTGGCTCTCTCACTCATGCACATCTCACAGCTCTGTGACTAACAGGGAAAGGCACGTCAGCTTCCCAAAGCATTCGTTTACTCATCATCTTTTGTGCAATTCTGCAGAATGATGAGGAGGAATTTCTTTAGCCAGAGGGGGGTGAATCTGTGGAATTGATTATTGAAAGGGCTGGATAGAGTGGATGTGGAGAGGATGTTTCCTATAGTGGGGAGTCTAGGACCAGAGGACACAGATAGAGTGGATGTGGAGAGGATGTTTCCTATAGTGGGGAGTCTAGGACCAGAGGACACAGATAGAGTGGATGTGGAGAGGATGTTTCCTATAGTGGGGGAGTCTAGGACCATAGGGCACAGATAGAGTGGATGTGGAGAGGATGTTTCCTATACTGTAGTGGGGAGTCTAGGACCAGATGGCACAGATAGAGTGGATGTGGAGAGGATGTTTCCTATAGTGGGGAGTCTACGACCAGAGGACACAGATAGAGTGGATGTGGAGAGGATGTTTCCTATAGTGGGGGAGTCTAGGACCATAAGGCACAGATAGAGTGGATGTGGCGAGGGTGTTTCCTATACTGGGGGACTCTAGGACCGGAGGGCACAGATAGAGTGAATGTGGAGAAAATGTTACCTATAGTGGGAGAGTCTAGGACCAGAGGACACAGATAGAGTGGATGTGGAGAGGATGTTTCCTATACTGTAGTGGGGAGTCTAGGACCAGATGGCACAGATAGAGTGGATGTGGAGAGGATGTTTCCTATAGTGGGGAGTCTAGGACCAGAGGACACAGATAGAGTGGATGTGGAGAGGATGTTTCCTATAGTGGGGGAGTCCAGGATCAGAGGACACAGATAGAGTGGATGTGGAGAGGATGTTTCCTATAGTGGGGGAGTCTAGGACCAGAGGACACAGATAGAGTGGATGTGGAGAGGATGTTTCCTATAGTGGGGGAGTCTAGGACCAGAGGGCACAGATAGAGTGGATGTGGAGAGGATGTTTCCTATAGTGGGGGAGTCTAGGACCAGAGGGCACAGCTTCAGAATACAAGGCTATCCCTATAGAACAGAAATAAGGAGGAATTTCTTTAGTCAGAGGGTGGTGAATCTATGAAAGCCATTGCCTCTGACGGCTGTATAGTTAAAAAAGTGATAGGGTCTTGATTAGTAAGGGCATGAAAGGCTGTGGGGAGAAGTCAGGAGAAGGGTGCTGAGAGGAATAATAAATCAGCCATGATGGACTGGTGGAGCAGACTTGATGGGCCGAATGGCCTAATTCTGCTCCTATGGAAAAAAGAGATTAGGAGTTGTCTCTCCTCTCTACTGACCTTAAGGGTTTTCATGTCAGTGGCAAGATCTACAATGCTCTCCAGAAGGATGTCTCAAGAAGAGCTGTTAATAATTGAGGGAATAAGTGCTTACTTATAGCTTGCTCAAGACCAATGTGTGGAGCTCACTGCTTCTGGGAGTTCGGAGTCCTGTCAGCATGTCAATCGGAAGTCAGGAAGTCAGAGCCCAAAGGCCGAAGCCTGAAGATTGGAGGCCAGGAAGCCTGTCCTGGAGTTGGACACTTGTCCACGAGTCCGAGCAAGCGGGAAGGAGGGAAGGGACTTGTTTTTTTTGTTGTTGCTTTGTTGCCTGTTGTGTGCTGTGTTGTTCTGCTGAACATTGAGGACATGTTATTTTGGTACCCGAATGTGTGGCGACACCTGGAGGCTGCTCCCAGCACATTGTTTGTTGTTAATGCAAACGATGCATTCCACTGAACGGCTCCAGGTCCATGTGTTAAATAAATCTGAATCTGAACCCGAAAAGGAAGTTGTGTGGGTACTTGGGGCAGGATAAAGATGTTGCTGAAACTGGAGGGATTGAGTTGTAAAAGGAGGGTGGTTGCAGAAAAGGAGGCTGAGGAGTGACGTTATAGAGGGGCATAATTTGAAGGCGAATGGAAGAACGAGCAGGGGAAATGTCAGGAACAGGGTTTTCATTTGGTGCATGGAAACCCCTGTCAGGGGTGGGGGTGGGGGTGGGGGTGGAGGCAGATACGTTAGGGATATTTCATAGACTCTTAGATAAACACAGGGGATGATAGAGACATGGAGGGCTATGCAAGAGTTAGATTAATCTTAAAGTTGAGTAGAAGGTCGACCAACATCATGGGCCTGTAATGTGCTCTAATATTCCATGTTCTCTGTTTTATACACTACTGCTCATTTGCACACCATTACTCCCCGAGGGACATACAATCTGTTTTTTATTTATCTTTTCATTTCGAGATACAGTGTGGAACAGGCCCTTCCAGCCCAGCGAGCTGCGCAGCAATTTAACCCTCGCCTAATCACAGGACAATTTACAATGACCAGTTAAACTACCAAGCAGTAGGTCTTTGGGCTGTGGAGGAAACCAGAGCACTAGGAGGAAAGCCACATGGTCACGTAGAGACTCCTTACGGAGAATGCCAGAATTGAACTCCGATCTCCGGAACACCCTGAGCTGTGATAGTGTCACACTAATCACTATGCTACCATGGTCCTCTTTGTTCCTTTTGTTCCTGATTTCAAGCCAGTTCCTGCTTCCGGTTAAATAACTATACTAGATCACACTCTTCCCCGCAGACTGTCTGTCACTGGAGTGGGACATCATTATCACCGTTACTACATATTGAAACGATTTCAGAGTGAGCAAGGGAAAGGTGCCAGAGGGACAATCCAGAATTGAGTTCGAAATCCCCCAAACAGCAACTATTGAGTCGAAAGAGATTAAAGGTTGGCTTAATTTGTCACAGGTACATCAAAACATACAGTGAAATGTGTCATTTGTGTCGACGACCAATGCAGTCCGGGGACTCTGCTGGGGGCAGTCCACATGTACTGCTGTACTTCTGGTCCATGTCCACAACATACTGTTAACAGGTTAGCAATGATAGTATACACATATACACAGAAATAGGGTAATAGGAATCAACCAAGCTCTGTTGCAGTCTAGGGGTAAAATGGTCAGTCTTAAGTGAAGCAGAGTTTAGTTCAGTCTAGTGCAGTTCAAAGTAATCGCTGTTGTTGTACCATTGGAGACAGAGAGAGAGAGAGTGAGACATGCAGTTGGTTTCAGGCAAACCTTTTCGATGCCTTCTGATCCAGCTGTGGTCACGGACTGTGAACCCTCCGTTCCGGATGCGATCGTTCTTCCACGGTGAACCCGGCACCCAGGTGAGGGCGGACACACACCAGGTTCCCAACGATCGTACCTTTACACCTTGTGAGTCTCTGACCGATTCCCGCGAACCAGTCCTCCAAACTCCCACCACCTTGTGGGGCACACTGCTCTTTCCAGGGTCTCGTGGCGTGTGTCTCGTGCCTTAGCAAACCTGCTATTTTTATCCCCCTGCTGGGGTATCACCTGTCCATCAAACTTCAAACAGTTCAGGTTCAAAGCAAATGGCCTGTCGCAAACGCCAACATCAGAATTGTGTTTCTTTCTGGTTAATCTCTCTCTTCTCTCTTATTAGCATTTTGAATGTTTCTCCATTGTCTTCCGTTATCTCTCTCATTAGCATCATCCATCCTGCAGTTCTGCTTGGCGTCACACATGACAATACTAACCCTAAACCGTATGTCTTTGGACTCGGGGAGGAACCCAGAGGACCCAGAGGAAACCCACAAGGTCACAGGGAAAACGTACAAACTCCTTACAGGCAGCGGAGGGAACTGAACACTGATTGGTGATCGCTGCCGTACAGGCAGAGCAGGAGGGGAGCAGATGTGTTTGAAGCTATTTTTATTGTCTTCCTTATGCTTATTGTGTTTTTATTAATGCCTCGTCGGATACGGAGTAACAATCATTTTGTTCTCCTTTACACTCATGGATTGAAGAATGACAATAAATAATTTGCCTCCACCACTCCGGCAGTGCATTCCAGGCACCCACCACTCCCTGCATAAAAAGTGATCATAGGACATAGGAGCTGAATTCCAAGATGGCTGATTTAATATCTCTTTCAACCCCATTCTCCTGTCTTCACCCTGTAATATTTGACGCCCAGACTGATCAAGAACCTATCAACCTCCTCTTTAAATATACCCAATGACTAGGCCTCCACAGCCCTCTGTGGCAGTGAATTCCACAGACTCACCACCTCTCGGCTAAAGAAATTCCTTCTCATCTCTGTTCTGAATGGACATCCCTCTGTTCTGAAGCTGTGTCCTCTGGTCCTAGACTCCCCACTATAGGAAACATCCTCTCCACATCCACTCTATCTGTGCCCTCTGGTCCTAGACTCCCCACTATAGGAAACATCCTCTCCACATCCACTCTATCTGTGCCATCTGATCCTAGACTCCCCACTATGGGAAACATCCTCTCCACATCCACGCTATCTGTGCCCTCCGGTCCTAGACTCCCCCACTATAGGAAACATCCTCTCCATCTCGGCCTTTCAATATTTGATTAACAGATTAAACACAGAATAAAAGTCACTTTGCTGACAGTTCCTCTTTTTCTTAGGATGCATCGTGAGTGATGGTTAATAATCTACCGCTTTGGTTACAATGCTTCCTCTTGCTTGACATTATTTATTATACGATTGTCATCCTTTCTAAGCATTTATCCAGTCCCATTTCCTCGGTACCCAATTCACGTAATTCTGCATGTCACCTCGAAAACATGACTGATTAAAATAAACACATGTTATGAAAATGAACCATATGCTGCCTTTATTCCATCTTGTTTGCCAGCTTTCATTAATTATTTATCTGTTTCTTTCAGTAGGAGAGCAAAATTTAAAGGGTCATGGGCAAATGTACCTGAAGACATCGGAGCAGAATTAGGCCATTCAGCCCATTGAGTCTGCTGCTGTTCATTCACAGTGAATTTATCCCCCTCATCCTCATTCTCCTGCCCTCTCCCCAAAACCTTTAATGTCCTGACTAATCAAGAACCTATCTCTGCTTTAGCATGGTGATGAAGAGGAATTTCTTAGCCAGGGGGTGGTGAATCTGTGGAATTCATTGCCACAGACATCTGTGGAGGACATGTCATTGGGTGTATTAAAAGCAGAGGTTGATATGTTCTTGATTAGTAAGAGCGTCAAAGGATATAGGAAGAGAGTGGGGTTGAGAGGGATAATAAATCAGCAATGATGGAATCAGTTGACTCAATGGGGCGAATGGCCTAATTCTGGTCCTATGTCTTAAGTTCACAGATGGATAAACATTGGACTAAGATGCCAAGGACCACTACCTCATGCTTTCAGATATCAAAAATTGTGTGATCCTTTACAATCCCATTAACATTGATATAGATCCTCTTTTTAACTTCCCGCCAGTGTCTTCAATTTAAACAATCTCCCTCAAAAGATAATTGTCAGCTCAGCTTTTTCAAGACCTAAAAATATAAGGGATGCAGATTCAGTTGACACTTTTAAAGACCAGCTCAAAACCTATTTATTTCCTTGGTTTTTAACCAACATCTATTGTTTATTTTCATGTTTATCTTTACTTTTATGTTATTATCATATTTATGCTTTTTTCCTATTGTAAAGCACTATGAGTTCCATCATCTGCATGAAGAGTGCTCTATAAATAGAGTTATTATTATTAATGATATCTTTTCTAAAAATATATTCATAATATATGCAGTAAATTCAGTCGGGGTTTTTAAAATTTTATTTAGATTATGCATGTTAACAGCCCTTTAGTCCAGTAAGTCCATGTTGCTAGATTACACCCATGTGATCAATTAATCTATTAACTTTGACAGTGAGAGGAAACTGGAGCACCCACTGGAAACCCACACGGTCATGGGGAGATGGTACAAACTCCTTATTTCTTCTTCTGTACTCATTGTACTGTCAAATCAATACATTCTCCTACAAGGTTATATTTAAATTGCTGGATTGGTTTGTTATTGTGACATGGGCGGACTTACAGTGAACAACTTGTCTTGCAAAGCTCAAATCATCACATTACTGTATTGAGGTGCAAGGGAAAACCGTGCAGATTAAAGAGTGACGGTTACAAGGAAACTGCAGTGCAGGCAGACAATATGCTGCAAGGCCATAACAAGGCAGACTGTGAGGTCCAGAGTTCATCTTATTGTAGGAACCCGTTCGGTAGTCTTACAACAGTTTGGCACCACAATGTGTGGTGGTACTTGTGGGCGGCTCCCAGCACAAACTTGCGTTGTGTTGAATCATAAACACAAGAAAGTCTGCAGATGCTGGGAATCCAAAGCAACACACACAAAATGCTGGATGAGCTCAGCAGGTCGGGCAGCATCTATGGAAACGAGTAAACAGTCAAGGCTTCAGGGCGAGACCCTTCTACAGGACTGAGAAGGACGGAGGAAGACACTGGAATAAAAAGGTGGGGGGAGGGGAAGGAGGCTAGCTGGAAGGTGACAGGTGAAGCCAGGTGGATGAGAAAGGTAAAGGGCTGGAGAAGAGGGAAGCTAATAGGAGAGGAGAGTGGACCACAGGAGAAAGAGAAGGGGGATGGGTAGTAATAGTAATGGGTAGTAATAGAGAAGAGATTAAAGTTCAGAGTGGGGAACAGGGGAAGGGTGTGGAGTTGAGTTTTTGTTAACACAAACAATGCATTTCACTGTGTGTTGTATTTGTGAAAATATCTGAATCAGAATCTAAGCCTGGTAGTATGTGCCTTCAGTCTTTTGTATCTCCTGCCCAATGGCAGGGGTGAGAAGAGCGAATGTCCGGGATGAGGTGGTACATCGAGGCGGTAAACAGAAAGCAGAATGAAGAATAAAGTGTTACAGTTACGGTACAGAGATGAAGGAACTTTTACAGAGCTGGCAGGGTGGAGATACGTCTCTACCATGCACCTTCCCTCCACTAGCCTGCAGGCCACCCTTGGGCAAGGTGTAGCACATGCTTAGACCCCGATCAGGGTCACGTGCAGCCACGGAAGCAAGCGGTGGATGGTCGTATGAGCAGCTGGTGCATGTCACTAGTCCCTGATGCCAGGCTAACAATCCCTGAACGGCACTGATAATGTCTTCCTGTGACCACATGGCTTTCCTCCTGGTGCTCCTCCGGTTTCCTTCCACAGCGCAGAGACGTCCCAGTTAGGAGGTTAATTGGTCATTGTAAATTAGCGTTAAGTAGGTGGGCTGCTGGGTGGCATAGCTTGTTGGGCTGGAAGGACCTGTTCCATGCCTTATCTTGAAGTAAAATAATAAATCAAAGAGGACAAACTGTGTAAATAAAAATAATACTGATTTGTACATGAATCGTAAATGCCATTCAGAATGTGGTGAAGAATTGACATCAGAAGTGGAATCACTTTTGCAATGCAGGCAGACACTTTGACTTGTCTTTAACCTGGAGTAACTCACACAAGGCACTAGTGGGATGCAGCAGGGATGGGAATGGACAGTCCTGATGAAGAATCTTGGCCTGAAACATTACTATTACTCTGCTAGACCCATTGTCCTGCACCTAGGCCAGAGCACTCTAAACTCTAACCACCCATGTACTTATCCAGTTCTCTTCAATGCTCCGCACTTTGCTGCTGTGTTTTAGGGCTGATTGAGCGATCTGGCACTTTGCTGTTTGGGGTTCAGTGAGATTTCACGTGAATGGTGCGGGCCTGGAGGCCAAGGAGCTGGAGATGAGGTGCGACCCGATGACCAACTCCATTTCTCACTGATCTCGCTGGTGAAAGCATTGAGGAAGATTGAAATCAACGAGGACAAGAGCGGAATGCGGGCAGGTGCTCGGCACTGTCTACCTGTGTGTGACGGTCTGTCTCTCCCTCTTGCTCACTGCCCTCAGAGAACAGTGCTGGAGTACTGGCTGTTGGGCAAGTTTTAATCAGCGCAGTTTGTGGATTGGACTCTGTAGCTCACGTTATGATGTGTTTCTGGTTCCCGAATGCTCCCTATTTGTTGCTATTGTGTGGTCTGGTTCTGTAACGTAAAACACAGCACTAGATGGAACTGGACTGGATATGCATGGTCTCTTTCAATGACTTTGTGGTTTGCTGTTTGCATAATTTGTTCAGTTTTTTTGTACGTTGGATGTTTGATGTTTTCTTTGAACAGGTTTCATGGTGTTTTATGGCTGTCTGTGGGAAGACAAATCTCAGGGCTGTATACTGCATATATAATTTGATAATAAATGTACTTTGAATCTTTGTATCATTCTTGAAATTTACCCCACATCCACCACTTCCACTGGCAGCTTGTTCCTCACTCTCACCACCCTCTGAGTGAAGAATTTCCCCACCATGTTCCACCTTCTTTATTCCAGAAGAATGTGTCACAACCATAGATTCCGCAGTGCAGCAGATACGGCAATTGTGCTCGTGAACATGCACATGTCAGCTAATTATTATTTTATTGTGATAGTATTTAACTCCATTCATTCCGTTGTAGTATTTGTCGAGACATGGACACAGAAGATGCTTCGCTGCCTGTTTGCATTCGGCCTTGCCTGAGAAATTGGACTGTCGAGTCAACTGATTCTGAAGATCAGTGGTATTCGTTTTATTCTTAGTTGTTCTTTTCAGCCGCAGTGTAGGCTTCGTTTTCCATTTGAGAGTTTTAGTTTACAGCCCTGTTTGGCCTAGTGTTTATTGTTTTCTTTTCCCTTTAACACTGTTCACATTAAAGTCTGTGAACTATCGACCTGCTTCAGTGTCTCTCACTCCGCACTTGGGCCATGTCTGAACCGGATGACAGCAAGTTTCAACCACACAAAGATCAACTCAGCAGAGAGAGAGAGAGAGAGAGAGAGAGAGAGAGAGAGAGCAGCTGACCTTGGCCATGAGATTCATTGGTCAGAGTTTCGTCGAGCCAACAATGTTCTGTTGGTATTCCTATGTATGAACTCTTGTTTCTGTCTCCGGCGTGACAGAGGATCTCGTCAAGTAATGGACCCAGCAAAGTTTGAACAGTGACGTTTTGACATTGGTGGCTTGAGGAGAGGGTGCCTTTGTTCTCAGTGCATGTCCTGCCTCTACATTCCGAGAGTCCCAAGTCTACATACCGAGCTTCTCTAGTCTACATTGAGTTTCTCTGGTATATCCATTCCAAGCTTTTCAAGTCACAAGTACCCCCAGGTTCCCAGCTTTGTGGTCCCGTGACTCAGGTCTGCATAACAAATGAGCACTTCAAGCAAGCTTATCAATTGATTCAACAAATCATCCTTCAAGTCAATAGTGTAAATTCTGGAAGAACCCTACTCCAAAAGCTGATCCCTGGCTGGAGTGTACAAATACACAAGTAAAGTAACCCTATCAAGAGTATTTTTAACCTTTTGATGAAAGTCATGGTACAGACTGGGAAAATTGAACTTTCATGTGGCAAATTAAACATCTACAGAGAACCACCTAGATTAGCGCTGAAAGAAACCTGTCTATGCTGTCTTGATCTGTAAAATTGAGAGTATATCCTAATTGTCTCTGGAAAAATTGTGAAAGGTAACTGTGAACAAGATTTGAAAAGGTTCCTTCTCTAAGTTTCAAGTTTCATGTTTCCAAGGTTTCCCAAGGACTTTACTCTATGTTCCAAAGGTTTTTATTTTCCGACTGTTTCCAAGGCTTATTCAACGTGTTTAGGATTTTTTAATGTTCTCCCCATCACGAGGACTCCCAAGCCTCCCTCTCAACCCCGCCCGAGGTTTCTTGATCTCACTCAAGGTTCCCTGGTGTCTCAATCTGTTGGGGTTCTCAGGTCTCTCAGGATCCCCTGGTCTCAGAGTGTTGGGGTTCCCAGATCTCTCAGTCTCTTGGGATTCTAGGTTTTCCTGGGTCATCAGGTGCCACCTGTTGGGAGGGGTGTCCTGTAGTAACTTCAGGCCTGGGCAGGGCATCAGGGCATTGGGCTCCAAGGATTTTAGATCACCTGAATTGGTTAATTGTTGCTTAACAACAGTTATTAATGGCTTAAGAGTTCCTTGTGTTTTTCTCCAGCAACTCCCTCTTCGTAATGTGGTTTCCTGGTGCCTTCTGTTTAAGTTTGCTAAGTTTATTTTGATAAGCTCAGAGATTCTGTGTTAGTATTATTCTTAAAACAGATGCCTGATTAGCTCCAATCAGAGGGTCCTCATTTTGAGAATGATTCATCTCACGGTGTCACTTGATCGAGCTACCTCTGTATAAGCTCTTGTTTCTGTCTCTACATGGAAGTCTTTGGCTCCGATATTGGCAGTGCACACCATGGCACTATCTACCAGTATCACTGATGAACATCTTGGACAAGTCCGTCATTCAGGACTTACAGCGGACACAGGTCTGTGGCACCTCAGGGGCTGTGCCTGGGGGGCTGGGGGGCTGGGGGGGGCCCTGTCACAACCAGGAATTCAGCAGCGCAGCAGATACGGCAAATGCGCTCATGAGTTATTATTTCATTGTGATAGTGCTTAACTCCATTGATTCCGTCGTAGCACTTGTCGAGATTTAGACACAGCCGATGCTTTGCTGCCTGTTTGCATTCTGCCTTGTCTGAGAAATTGGACTGTCGAGTCAACTGACTCTGAAGACTGGTGGTATTCATTTTATTCTTAGTTGTTCTTTTCCGCCACAGTGTAGGCTTCGTTTTCCACTTGAGAATTTTAGTTAATGACCCTGTTTGGCCTAGCGTTTATTGTTTTCGTTTCCCTTTAAGACTGTTTGCATTAAAATCTGTGAACTATCGACCCGCTTCAGTGTCTCCCCCTCCGCACTTGGGCCATATCTGCACCGGGTGACAGAATGGGTTGGAGGACTCGTTTCTGTGCTGTAGTGCTCTATGGCTCTGTGACAAATAACTTATTGACCCCTTGGTTGTTCAAAGCTCTGACCAGAGCGGGTGTTGGACTGGGTTCGGGCATGGATATCAGTCCTGTGTTGGTAAATCTTTAATAGCAGCATGGTTCTTTACCCATCCCTCCAAGAACAGCTTAATCACACCGACAATAGAAAAAGAGAGGGCACTTCAGGTACACGAAAGACGATGGGGAGAAATTATTTCCACTGGCAGGAAGATATGGAACCGGAGGACAAAGAGACTAAAGATGATTGACACAGGAGATGAGAGAGGAATTGAGAAGATCTATTCCCCTATGTAGTGAGTGGCTGTGATCTGGGACATGTTGTCTAAAAGAGCAGTGGTAGTTGAGACAGGATAATTGGTGGCTACAATTTGAACAACCTACAAAATGCAGATGACACTGTGCTGATTGCTACTTCTAAGGAGATGCTCCACGAAATGCTGAATAAAGTCATCGAGGAAAGTGCAAAGAGGTTTGACCATCAGCTACAAGACCAAATGTATGGTTGCCACGAAGAAGAAAGAAATACAGAAATGTGAACTGAGAGTGGACAATGAAATAAACAAACATGGAAGTTCAACTGCTTAGGGAGTACAATAATATCTGGCGGTAGGGCTGATGTTGAAATTGGAAGGATTGGGATTGCTAAATCCACGCTCGAGCATTTGAGCATGATACTAAAGAAAAAAGTAATTTCTATGGGTATGAAACTCAGAGTGTTGTGGTGCTACGTTCTTTCCATATTAGCATATGGAAGCGAATGTTGGACATTATCAAAACAAAATGAGGGAAGACTCGTAGCTGCAGAAATGTCGTCTTTGAGAAGAATTATAAGAATATCGTGGAAGGGCAGAGTAACAAATGAGGAACTGTTGTGAAAAGCCGGAATAAGAAGAGAGCTGATATCTTCAATCAGGAAATGGCAGCTGGAATTTCTAGGACATGTACTGAGGACAGAGAAGCTCTATCGTCTTGCAGTGACAGGAAAACTGATGTTGAGTTGAGTCACAGCATTTTAATAGCATTACACTAACCACGATGCTGTAATAGTGTCACAAGGCTTTGGGGTTGAGTCAAGGCCAAGATAGTGCAGTGGTTCATGTACTGCTTTATGGTGCCAGTGACCATGGTTTAGTTTCTACCACTGCCTGGAAGGAGTTTGTATGTTCTCCTTGTGACTGTGTGGGTATCCTCCCCAGTGCTCTTGTTTCCTCCCACATTCCAAATACATATGGGTCAGGGTTGGCGAGTTGTGGGAATGCTATGTTGGTGCTGGCTGCCCCCAGCACATACTTGGACTGTGTTGGTCGTTGACACAAACAACACATCTCACTGAATGTTTTGACATATACGTGATAAATAGGAGGCAGGGTTTGAGGGTTTGAGGGTTGGTACAACATTGTGGGCCGAAGGGCCTGTAATGTGCTGTACTATTTTATGTTCTATGTTCTAAATAAAGCTAATTTTAATTCTATTTGAGTCAATTGCAACTCTAAAAATGGAGTTGAATAAAAAAGGTTCAGCGACTGTGTGAAATATTGAAATTGGTTTATTATTGTCACATGCACTGAGATACAGTGAAAAACTTGTCTTACATACACTTTATTCAGATCAGATCATTACAGATGCATTGAGGTAGAACAAGGTCAAACAATAATAATGCAGAATAAAGTGTAAAAGCTAAGAAAAAGTTCAGCGCAGGTAAACAATAAAGCTCAAAGTAAGTTAATTATCAAAATTCATATTTGTCACCATGTGCTACCCTGGCATTTATTTTCATTCACAGGAAAACAAAGACATACAATTTGCTTTCAATATTTCAAGATTTCAATATGCAAATAAATGAGGAAATTCAGGTTGGTGGGGGTTCCAAGAGGGGAATGTTCTAGAATGCCTATGAAATGGCTTTTTAGAGCAGCTTGTGGTTGAGCCCACCAGAGAATTAGTTATTCTGGACTAGGTGTTGTGTAATGATCTGGAATTGATTAGAGAGCTTGAGGTAACTAATCATAATATGATCAAATTCACCCTGAAATTTGAGAAGGAGAAGCTAAAGTCAGATGTATGAGTATTTGCAACTTGGATGCTGTCTAAGTTGCATGCCATCTTGGACAATGTCTCCTATCCACTACATAATGTACTGGTTGGACACAGGAGTACATTCAGCCAGAGACTCATTCCACCGAGATGCAGCACAGAGTGTCATAGGAAGTCATTCCTGCCTGTGGCCATCAAACTTTACAACTCCTCCCTTGGAGGGTCAGACACCCTGAGCCAATTAGGCTGGTCATGGACTTATTTCCTGGCATAATTTACATATTAGTATTTAATTATTTATGGTTTTATTACTAAGTAATTATTTATGGTGCAACTGTAATGAAAACCAATTTCCCTCAGGATCAATAAAGTATGACTATGACTATGACTATTATAGTGGAGTAAAGGAAATTTCAGAGGCATAAGAGAGTTGGCCAGAATTGATTGGAAAAGAACACTGGCAGGGATAATGGCAGAGCAGTGATGGCTGGAATTTCTGGAAGCAATTCGGAAAGCACAGGATATATACTTCCCAAAGAGGAGAAGTATTCTAAAGGCAAGAAGACAAACCATGGCTAATAAGGAAAGTCAAAGCTAACATAAGAGCCAAAGAGGGGGCATATAATGGAGAAAAAATTAGTGGGAAGTTAAAGGATTGGGAAGCCTTTAAATAGCAACAAAAGATAACTAAAAAAGTAATTTAAGAAGGCAAAGATGGAATATGAAAGTAAGCTAACCAATAGTACCGAAGAGGATACCAGAAGTTTCTTCAGATACATAAAGTATAAAAGAGAGGGAAGAGTGGATATTGGACTACTGGAAAACAATGCTAGAGAGTTGGTAATGGGGGACTAGGAAACAGCAAACAAAGTGAAAAAGTATTTTGCACCAATCTTCACTGTGGAAGCCTCTAACAGTATGATGGAAGTTTCAGGTGTCAAGGGTCATGAAATTGACCCTTTACTAGAGAGAAGGTTCTTGGGAAACTCAAAGGTCTGAAGGTAAATCTTCCAAAAGCCGATATGTCCAGTGTACTCGTGGCACTAGCTCCTATTCACCGATCACTGGTTCAGTAGGATTTCCTACCTTGAACTCCATCGAATCGTGCATTCCCATTGGATCAAACCCTACAGCCAGTCCTCTCAAGCTTCTCTCTCCAATATCCTGCCAAAAGACCTCAACCCACCTCAGTGTCTGTCACAAAGCCTCTCTGCCCCGCGTTCTCTAGAACCTTCTCCCAATTCCACCAACCTGATTAGATGTTCCAACATTCCGAAGCATGAACATCACCACGCCTAATCTTTAGTGGTAACCCAAACACTAACAGTAGAACACACTGCTCTACAGAAAACCATTAAATGAAATACCCTTCAACATTAGTAGTAAAATATATATATATATATATATAAAACAATAAATTTGTTGTTGCCACATAACAATAAATTTTAAGACAGTATGCCAGTGATATTAAATCTGATTCTGATTCAAAAAGACTGATGAAGTGCAAGACCATAATGAGATCAATTGTGAAGCCAAGAGTCCAGCTTAACGTACAAGAGATCAGTTCAAGAATTTGATAATAGTGGCATAGGAGCTGTCCTTGAGCCTGGTGGAACATGCTTTCAGGACCTTATTCCTTGGAGCGCAGAAGATTGAGAGGAGATTTGCTAGAGGTATATAAAATAATAAGGAGTATAGAAAGGGTGAATGCAAGCAAGCTTTTTCCACTGAGGTTGGGTGGGATTACAACCAGAGGTCATGGGTTAAGGGTGAAAGGTGAAATGTTTAAAGGGAACATGAGGGGTAACTTCTCCACTCAAAGGGTGGTGAGAGTGTGGGATGAGCAGCCAGCGCAGGTACTGCATGTGAAGTCAACTTCAACGTTTAAGAAAAGTTTGGGTAGGTACAGTGCATGGATGGTAGATTGTAGGGGGCTATGGTCCCGGTGCGGGTCAATGGGAGTAGGCATTCTAAATGGTTCAGCACAGACTAGACGGGTCGAAGGGCTTGTTTTTGTGCTGTACTTTTCGATGACTTTATATCTCTACTTTGTATCTTTGGCCTGATGAGAGGGGGAGAAGAGAGAAAAGAAACTTGAACAGATTTCTTATACAATGAAGATGAAATTGTAATCTTTCAACCGACCTCGCCATGAACCTTGAACTACACTGTCTCTGTATCCTGCATCCTGTACCACCGAAAGCTGAGGAGCTAGAGGAACCGGGGAGCTGCTGCAAAGAGCTAGTATCAGCACGGTGGGCCAAGTGGCACTCACTTCCCTGCCAAGCTTCCACGAAGATTATGCTCTAATATGATAAACATGAACTCTTGATCTTTCAACCTTCCTCACTATAACCCTTGCATTGGTCTGTCTTTCCATGCTCATGGGCTGCTTGTCCCACTCCCATTAGGGAGGAGGCTACATAGCATTCACACCAGAACCATCAGATTCAGTTATTTTCCCCAAGCAGTAAGACTGATCAACACCTCCATCCACTAACCCAACCCTCCACACCCCCAAGCACCACTACTGTATCACTTCCTGTCAGTCACCTTATGTACAGACACTCCTGTGCCAAGCATCACTTTATGGACATAGAATTAATCTAAGTTTATCAAAGGATTCAAAGCATGTACACAGTATACAATCACGAGATTCATCCTCCCGCAGACAGCACAGAACCAAAGAAACACCGTGGAATCCGTTCAAACAAACCATCAAACACCCAACGCGCAAAAAAAAATAAAATCACACAAACGCCCAAAAAATGGAGCAAACAGAACGGAATGTGAAACAGCAGAACACAGACTCCTTGAAACAGTCGCGGAATGTTCCGTTTACTTCAGATCAGTTCAATTCAGCGCTGTGTTGTTCGTTGACTGCTGGCCGCAGAGCCTGTCGGCCCTGATCAAAATCTCACAAAATGGCAATAAAAAAAGGAGTAACCAGAAACCAGTAACAGATCATAGTATGAACCGTAGAGTCTAGTCCGCAAACCGTGTCACTTAAACCTTGCCCAAGACCACAGACCACCTTCCTCTGGGAGCAGCAAGAGACAGGGAGAGAGATTTCAGTATTTATATTTTATTATTATTATTATTATTGTGATCGTTATTTTATTGTGTTTTTTTGTGCTGCAGCAGGTCCTGAGCAACAATTATTTTGTTCTAATTTACACTTGTGTACTGGAAATAACATTAAACAATCTTGAATCTTGAACGCAGTCTGAATAATCAGCATGGTTTAACGTTTTATATAGCTGAGCAAACATATCCTCTGTCTGAAGTGTGTTGGATCTCATGACATAATGATTCTACACATCACGAAGGAATTTGATGCTGATTTGATTCGAAGTCTGTGCTGTTCTTCTCAGCCGCTGCAGTCCCTGGAGATAACTCTGTTAGAGTCAAGGTTAATTTGAACTGATTAAACTGTTATAGATGGAGCTGAGGGAATGAGACAAAATCCCCACACGGAGAGGAGCTGATGGACTGCGATCCTGGACTGGGGCCACCGGTGGAATTGTTCACACCACACTTGCCACGTGGTCGCTGCCACGTGGACTGCCCGGTGAGAGCATCATCGCAAAAGGATGTAGCAGAGAATGAGACTGTCCCAAAAAGCTAAACAGCTTCGAGGTGAGGCAAAGATTCACACACACCTCCTCCAACCACACCTTTGGCATTCAGTGCTCCCAATGTCCTTCCCTGACATCGGTGAGACCAAGCACAGCCATTTTGAAAAGAACATAACATACAGGAGCAGGATTAGGCCATTCAGCCCATTGAGTCTACTCTGCTATTCCATCATGGTTGATTTATTATCCCCGTCAATCCCATTCTCCTGCCATCTCCCTGTAACCTTAGTCACCCTGACTAATCAACAACCTATCAACATCCAATTTAAGTATACTTCAAAGTTCAAAGCACATTGATTATAAAAGTATGTATACACTATACAACCTTGAGATTCGTCTCCTTACAGGCAGCCACAAAACTAAGAAACTCAGTAGAACCCATAAAAAAGAAGACTGTCTAACACCCAATGTGCAGAGAAAAAAGATAAACAACAAAAGTAAGCAAATAGCATTCAAAATAAAAGTGACTCCACAAACACGAAGCATCTGAACATCAGGTCGTTTGTTGCTCAAGGACCTGGGACTCGTGGCTTCAACACGCTCTGGGCCTGGACCCTGTCGCATGTTTTGGCCAGCCCGTAACCAACCTTTCCAAATCAGCCTGACACTTAGATACCCAATGAGTTGGCCTCCACAGTCGTGTGTGGTAGTGAATTCCACAGATTCACCACCTTCTCCTCACTGTTAAGTCCATACAATCGCCACCCTCAGCTCCCAAAAGCATGCCATTTCACGTCCCACACTGACTTGTCCATCCTCAACCATTTCCACTGCTCACGTAAGGCCAAGTGTGTACACAACACTCTCAATGCAGGGTACCAACCTGAAACATCGACAACTGGCTAGTGCGGTAGGTTAGCAGTTTGCATAACACGTGACAGTGCCGGTGATCAGAGTTCAATTCCTGCCACAGTCTGTAAGGAGTTTGTACTTCTTCCCATGACCACAGGTCTTTCCTCTGGGTGCTCCAGTTTCCTCCCACATTCCAAAGAAGTACAGGTTAGGATTAGTAAGTTTGACCATGCTACGTTGGTAATGGAAGCGTGGTGACCCAGCAAATCCTCAGACAGAATTAGTCGTCAAAACAAATCAATGTTTCGGTGCACACTGATGAGTAAAGCTAATCTTAATGCTGAGCGGTGGACATTGTCTGTGATATTGGGAACAAGACCACAAATTTTACCATGGAATGTATACATCTACCAGAGAGACCAGGATGGGTTTGGTTAGGCAGGTAGATGAGTTGGTAATGGACCGAAAATCTGCCAGCTGTGTAAAAACAAATCGGCATCCCGATTTTAAAGCAGTAGTGTTGGTCAACCAGGAGGGTTCACCATTACCACCATAGTTCAGAATCTACATTAGTGATGGTCAGACCATGAGCAAACATCAGGAGACTCTTTATTGATTACAACTCAGCATTTAGTACCATCATCCCCTCAAAACTAATCAATAAGCTCCAAGACCTTGACCTCAATACCTCCCTGTGCAATTGGATCCTGGGTTTCCTCACTTGTGGATCCTAGTCAGTTCAGATTGGCAGCAACATCTCCTCCATGATCTCCATCAGCACAGGTGTACCACAGGGCTGTATGCTTAGTCCCCTGCTCTACTCACTTTCCACTTGTGACTGTGTGGTTCAGCCCAGCTCCAATACCATACTCAAATTTGCTGATGACACCACTGTTGTGGACCAAATTGAAGGTGGTGATGAATCAGCATTCAGGAGGGAGACTGAAAATTTAGCTGAGTGGTGTCATAACAACAACCTCTCCCTCAATGTCAGCAAGACCAAGGAACTGATTGTAGACTTCAGGAGAGGGAAACCAGAGGTCCATGAGCCTCATTAGAGGATGAGAGGTGGAGAGGGTTTAGCAAATTCCTGGGTGTTACTATTTCAGAGGACCTGTCCTGGACCCAGCACGTAAATAAAATCGCGAAAAAAGCATGACAGGCTTCCTAGGAGACTGCCAAAATTTGGCATGACATCAAAAACTTTGACAAACTTCTATAGGTAGTGGAGAGTATGTTGACTGGCTGCATCACAGCCTGGCATGGAAACAACAATGCCTTTGAACAAAAGATCCTACAAAGGTAGCCCAGTAAAGCCTTCCCAACCATTGAGCATATCTCAATATGATGGAGAAGATGGCAGCGCGCCTGCGTGTGAGCAGCTCTCCGGTGAAAAATGATGTCGTATATGTTAAATAGGGGCCGTGGACAATTCTGATTTGATGGAGAATGGACGTGAAAGCACAGAGGAACATCTGGAGAAATTTCTGAAACGCCCATTCGCTGCTGTCGTTACTGTGTGGTCGGGAATCTTTCGAAGGGTAGGCGTCAAAATCCCCGGCCTTGCCTGCTTTTGGCGACCGAGAAGGAGGTCGAATCACTTGGACAGAGATGGCGCTCAGTACTCGGTGTCGGAGAGCTGATCAGAGCTCGAAGTTTTCGGATGACTCAGAGTCGGATTGTGGTCTGCATGGCAGGGAGAGTTTTTCATTTGAGAAACTTTGAACTTTACTGTGCTCATGGACTTCTTCATCAAGTTATGGTATTGTTGCACTGTTGTAACTATATGTTATAATTATGTGGTTTTGTCAGTTTTTTCAGTCTTGGTTTGTCCTGTGTTTTGTGATATCACACCGGAGGAAATAATGTATCATTTCTTAATGCATGCATTACTAAATGACAATAAAAGAGGACTACGTGTCTTCATAATCATCATCATATTTACATGAAACGCCATCGTAGGAAGGCAGCATCCATCATCAGAGACCCTCATCACCCAGGACATGCTCTTTTCTCACTGCTGCAATCATGTAGAAGGTACAAGAGCCTCAGGACTAGCTTTACTGGTTCAGGAACAGCTCCTACCCCACAACCATCAGGATCTTGAACAAAAGGGGATAACTACACTCACTCATGCATCCACTGAGATGTTCCCACAAAGGATGGTCTCGGTTTAAGGACTCTCTACCTGTTACATCATGTTCTCATTACTTATTGCTAATTATTTATATTTGTACTTGCAATTTCTTGTCCTCTGCGCTCCAGTTGATCCTGTTACAGTTACTGTTCTATAGATTTGTTGAGTATACCCACAGAAAAATGAACCTCAGGGCTGTATATGGTGACATTTATGTACTCTGATACTAAAATTTACTTTCAACTTCGAACTTTGATAGTGAGATTCATTTGTGAAGGTCAAACCACGAGGGCTCCTCATTGTTACCATAGTTCAATATCTATCGGAGTTGCTGCTTCTGTCATCAAAGATCCCCACCAACCAAGTCATGACCTCTCACTGCTATCATTGGGAAGGAAGTCAGAAGCCTGAAGTCTCACACCCCCCTGTTCAGGAGCAACTACTTTCTTAGAACCAAGAGGTTCTCGAATTGGCCTATCCTATCTGAGCAATGGAACACTACAAATCTCCTCTTCACCACCATGGACCTATCTCTAATGCCCTTCTGAAGGGTTGGCTTGAAAAGTTCACTGTTTGTTCCCCTCCATAGATGCTACCTGATCTGCTGAGTTCCTCTAATATTGTGTGTGTGTTCTCTGGATTTTCCGCGTCTGCAGAACCTCTGGTGTTTGTCTCTAATTATTCTGCACAGTTCTTTCTTTTACTCTCTCTTCACTCTCTTGTATCCCTGATGGATATTCTGTGTGTTCTCTACCTATGCTGAGGCATAGCAAGTTTTTCATTGTACCTCTAACTCCAATTTGGGTATATTTAAGGTGGAAGTTGATCGTTTCCTGATTAGTCAGGGCATCAAAGGATATGGTGAGAAGGCAGGTGTATGGGGTTGAGTGGGATCCGGAATCAGCCATGATGAGATGGCAGAGCAGACTTGATGGGCTGAATGGCCTAATTCTGCTCCTACGTCTTATGGTCTTATGGTCAAACTTATCAGACTTGTGAACGACATTACTTTCCCCAAGCAGTAAGGCGAATCAACACCTCCACCCACTAACAACCCCCCCTCCACATCTCTGACCACCACTACTTTACCATTTCCTGTCAGAGCCACCTTATGTACTGCCACTTCTACGTACTGTTCCCTCTAAGCTCCACAGGCGTGCAGCCAGGAAGTAACTGAAATGCTCCTGTGCGCATACACTTTGTTGCCACACAGCTATTGATTTCAAATATTCATTGTACGCATATTACATAAAAATACATTTAAAGTGCCACAGTTTTTAGGGCATGGAAAAATTTCCTGCTCAGAGCAATGGCTGGTCCGCACAGTTGTAAAATAAATTAGAAGGAATGTTGCTCCTGTGCCTAGTATCACTTTATGAACATATAATCAATCTATGTATATATGCTATCTTAAGTATTTATATTTATTGCATTCACCCTCACACTCAGCCTTCACCCTGCCTTGTGCAGTTGGAATCTGGACTTCCTGCCGGATGGCCAGCAGGTGGTAAGAGTGAACTCCCTCACCTCTGCCCCTCTGACTCTCAATACAGGAGCCCCTCAGGGCTGTGTACTAAGTCCCCTCCTTTAGTCCCTGTATACCTATTTCTGTGTCGCCACCCACAGCTCCAATCTGCTAATTAAATTTGCTGACGGCACTACACTGATTGGCTGAATTTCAAATAATAATGAGGCAGCCTACAGAGAAGAAGTCATCTCTCTGACACAGTGGAGTCAAGAAAACAACCCCTCCCTCAATGTCGCAAAAACAAAGGAGCTGGTTGTGGACTATAGGAGGAGTGGAGATGGGCTAACCCCTATTGACGTCAATGGATCTGGGGTTGAGAGGGTGAACAGCTTTAAGTTCCTCAGCATACACATCATGAGGATCTCACATGGTCTGCACATACCGGCTGAGTGGTGAAAAAAGCACAACAGCGCCTCTTTCACCTCAGATGGTTGAAGAAGTTTGGTATGGGTCCCCAAATCCTAAGGACTTTCTTCAGGGGCACAAGGGTACAATTGAGAGCATCCTGACCGGCTGCATCACTGCCTGGTATGGGAACGGTACTTCCCTCAATTGCAGGACTCTGCAGAGAGTGGTGCGGACAGCCCAGCACATCTGTAGTTGTGAAATTCCCACTACTCAGGATACTTACAGAAACAGGTATGTCAAAAGGGCCCGAAGGATCATTGGGGACCTGAGTCACCCCAACCACAATCTATTCCAGCTGCTACCGTCAGGGAAATGGTATCGCAGCATTAAAGCCAGGAGCAACAGGCTCCGAGACAGCTTCTTCCACCAGGCCACCAGACTGATTAATTCACGCTGATACAATTGTATTTCTATGTTATATTAACTATCCTGTTGTACATACTATGTATTATAAATTACTATAAATAGCACTTTGCACACTTAGATGGAGACGTAACGTAAAGATTTTTACTCCTCATGTATGTGAAGGATGTAACAAATAAAGTCAATTCAATTTTTAAATTATTATTGTGTGAACCATTTCTACTAACAGGAGAAGGGGAAAAAGCAGGTCACTGGTGCCCTAAAACCAGTCACTTCAGGCAGATGGGGCTTGGTCATCTGGGAGAAGGAAAACTCTGGTCTCAAACCTCCGCTGCCTTGCGGCTATATCTACTCACGGGGGAAGGCTTCGGGGGCAAACCCCGAAGGAAAAGTCTGGATCTGGAGTTCCTAAGGCAGTCCTACTTGAAGTTCAACAATGACTGGTAACTTCTACGACACTGATGGTGCCAAATTGTATTGGTCTCTGTTGTTCCTTCGGATTCATCAGCTGCACGGAGAGGGGGAGCTTGCTGCATGGGCAATAGCTTGCTCCCCATATCGTACTACCCATCTTGCTTATCCAGACAGCTAGAACACGATATCCATGGTCAACTCTGACCAGTGGAGGGCTCAGATTGTGCTCTTTCTGTTATTGTGATTTTTTTGTGCTGCATCAGATCTGGATTAACAATTACCTTGTTCTCCTTTACACTTGCATATGGGAAATGATATTAAACAATCTTGAATAAACTCAACTTAACTTGGCTTACTTCACCGTGAAATTGATTACAATTTCAGACATATTTCGACACTCTTCCCAAGGCTATACGCATTGTTTAATTCTCTTCCTGACAGCGATCAAGGAAAATATCGAAAGTTGAGATGAATTTATAACTCGCCGTGCAGCAAGAGACTCAGGTACAGAACTTGCTGAGAGCAGTTTGCTGCCCACACACACTGCTAATGTATGCAGATACTTCAAACTACTTGTTACGGCTCTGACAATGTGACATCAGGATCCAAAATAGTGAGACTCTACCTATCAGCAGGAGTTTGTGTGATGCAAGGCAGCTGTGTGGGTACAATACCCATCCATAAAGTGGGTGGAAAATATCAAGAGGCAGACATAAAGGACAGGCTGCACATGTACCTGAGGGGAGGGTTTAAATAAGTTTGACAGGGGGATGGGAACCGGATTGATAGGACTCAGGAAGGGAGACTTGGAATACAAGTTGATGTAGTGTGTAGTAAGACTGTGAGGATGGACAGGCAAATGATAGGGCAAAATCGCAATCAGTGGGATGAGTTGCAGTGTAACAGGGAGACAGAATCGAAAAGACTGATGAACACAGGACCGAAGGTGTTACATTTGAATGCACAGAGTATACAGAGAAAGATAAGTGATCTTGTAGCACAGTTAGAGATTGGTAGGTATGACATGATGGGCATCACTGAATCATTGCCAAAGGAAGATCATTCATCATAGCTCTGTTGGAAAAAAAATTGAAATCAAATCCTTAGAAAAACGTGACATATGATCGGAAGATATAGAATCATTGTGGGTGGAATGAAGGAACTGCAAGGGTACAAAGACCCTGATAGGAGTTATATACAGGCCTCCGAACAGTAGCCAGGATGTGGACTACAAGTTACAATGGGAGACAGAAAAGACATGTAAAAAGAGCAATGTTTCAATAGCTATGGGGGAATTCAATATGCAGGTAGATTAGGAAAATCGGGTTGGCGCTGGATCCTAGGAGAGAGAATTTGTAGAATGTCTATGAGAAGGCTTTTTAGAGCAACTTGTGATTGAGCCCACCAGAAGGAAGGTAATTCTGGATTGGGTGTTGTGTAATGAAGCAGATATGATTAGGGAGCTTAAGATAAAGGAACCCTTAGGAGTGAGTGATCAAAATATGATAGGAAGTATGAAAGGAAGAAGCTAAAGTCAGATATATCAGTATTACAGTAGAGTAGAGGGAATTACAGAGGCATGAGAGAGGAGCTGGGCAAAGTTGATTGGAAGGGGATACTAGCAGGGATGATGGCAGAATAGCAATGGCTGGAGTTTTTCCAAGGCAATTTGGAAGGTTCAGGACAGATACATCCAAAAGATAAAGAAGTATCTTACAGGGATGATGAGGCAACTGTGGGTGACCAGGGGCGTCAAAGACCATAAGACAAAGGAGCAGATTTAGGCCATATGGCCCATCGAGTCCATTCATGGCTGATCCTTTTTTTCTATCTCCTCCTCAACCCCAGTTGACAACATAAAGGTAAAGAGAAGGCATAAAATGGAGCAAAAATACGTGGGAAGCTTGGGGATTGGGTAGCTTTTAAAAATCAACAGAAGACATAAGAAGAGAAAAGATGAAATCTAGCCAATAATATCAAAGAGGACACAAGAAGTTTTTTCAGATATACATATAAAGAGTAAAAGTGAGGCGAGGTGGACATCAGACCACTGGAAAATAACACTGGGGAGGGAGTAATGGGGGAGGAAGGAATGGTGGATGAATTTAGTAAGTTTTTTGCATCAATCTTCACTGTGAACACTAGCAGTGTGCCAGAAATTTGAGAGTGTCAGGGGGCAGAAGTGAGTGTAGTTCTATTACTAAGCAGAACGTGCTTGGGAAACTGAAAGGTGTGCAGGTAGGTGTCACCTGGACCAGATGAACTACACCCCAGGGTTCCGAAAGAGATAGCTGACGATATTGTATAGGCATTAGTAGTGATCTTTCAAGAATATCTGGATTCTGGAATAGTTTCAGAGAGCACTGGAAAATTGTAAATGTCACTCACTCTTTAAGAAAGAAAGCAGAAGAATAGACCAGTTAGCCTGACTTCAGTGTTTGGGAAGATGTTGGAGTCCATTATTAAGGGTGAGGTTTTAGGGTACTTAGAGACACATGATAAAACAGGCTAAAGTCAGCATAGTTTCCTTGAGATGAAATCTTGCCTGACAAACCTGTTGGAATCCTTTGAGGATGTAACAGGCAGGACAGACAAAGGAGAGTTAGTGGATTTTGTTTATTTGGATTTTCAGAAGGCCTTTGACAAGGTACTACACATGAGGCTGCTTACCAAGCTACAAGCTCGTGGTATTACAGGAAAGACTCTAGCATGGATAACAAAGTGGCTGATTCGCAGGAGGAAAAGAGTGAGAACAAAGGGGGCCTTTTCTGGTTAGCTGCCGGTGATTACTCGTGTTCCACAAGAGTCGGTGTTGGGACTGCTTCTTTTCATGTTATATGTCAATAACTTGGAAGACAGAATTGATGGCCTTGTGGTCAAGTTTATGGATGATACGAGGATAGGTGGAGAGGCAAGTAGTGTTCAGGATGCAGAGAGACTGCGGAAGGACCTAGACAGAGTGGAAGAATGGGCAAAGGAGTGGCAGACGGAATATAGTTTAGGGAAGTATATAGTCATGAAATTTGGTGGAAGGAAGACATAGAGATTCTAAACAAAGAGAAAATTCAAAAATCAGAGGTGCAAAGATGCTCGGGAGTCCTTGTGCAGAATTCCTTGAAGGTTAACTTGCAGGTTGAGGTGGAGATAAGCAGGGCAAACGCAATGTCAACATTCATTTTGAAAGGTCCAGAATATAAGAGCAAGGATGTGATGCTGAAGCTTTATAAGGCATTGCTCAGATCACACTTAGAGCAATGTGAACGGTTTTGGGCTCCTTATCTAAGATAAGATGTGTTGGCATTTTAGAAGGTCCAGAACAGGTTGTTATGTACCCCTAGGGTTCATATTTTCTGTAGACTGTCACTTTAAAACGTCGGGAGAATGAGACTGACTTTTGGACACTGTTTAAGCTCTGTGTGTGTGTGTGTGTGTGTGTGTGTGTGTGAGAGAGAGAGGTGGAGTTATCGGATAGACAATTGATGTTATGGTTTCTCTGCAGCGTGTTTACTTTTTACAGGGACAATTACAGACACAGAGAAACACATGCTCAAAGTCAAGATGGATTCGGTCAATGGAAGACACCAGTGAGTCAGTCGCTGGTTTAAACTTTCAGTAGCCCGGAAAAGGGTGAGTTGAGATCGACCCTGAGTATAGATAAATGACTCTCACAAGTTTTCTGCAACTAGAACAAGTTTGCAGGGAGAGAAGAGGGGAGAGATAGGTTTGAAACAGAAGAAACCTAGTGACAAGGAGGTCACTGTTTGGACCCTGTCTCTAAGTAGTCCGTAAGGGTGAGTTTGAGTTCCATTCGAATACGAAGGTGTGACTGTCACGTAGTTAATCCACAGGAGTGGGTTCTCTAGTGAGGGGAGTACCTTTGTGGATACCACTTGTGTGTTATCCTTGTTTGGGTGTGATAGTTCACTGAAGAAAGGCACCCCTGTGGCAAATCACTGTTGGAATTATTTCATATGTCGTGCAACTGGATAAATGGCTATCACGTTGTGCGTTTGGGGTAACCTTGTGGAACCTACCGGTGAGTTGATCCTTGTCTGGGTGGTGGTTCCCTTGAAGAGGGTCCCCTTAGTGATAATCTACTGTTGGTGATAATCCATGTGTGGATTCTGTTTGAGTATCATGTGGCCACCACTTTGGAATGACCCGTAGCTGAATTCGGGTGTGGTACCACTTGTGTTGAAAGGATATTCGTTGAAGATCACTGTCAGTGATATTTCGTGTGTGGAGTGGAACAACTTCAGAGATAAAACCTACTATTGTTATCTTGTATTGCTATCATGGAATCTGTGGAATATTGTCATAATTGCCTTCTCACAACATTCGCCTTTGGATTACAAATATTTCGCATTAATTAATCTGAGCATTGAACTGAACTATCTTACATTCCATCATAAGACTGTATCCCTGATCACCTAAGCTTGAAGAAGTTTGGGTTTGATATTTCCACACCTGTATATGCAGACAGTTCTGCTAACCTGTTTGATTTATCTGGTTATATATTACTATATTGCGTAGTTACTAATAAAATAGAATTAGTTAACAGCAATACGAGACTCCAGGTGTTTTTTCATTTCTGCTGGTTCTTTAACCCATCACGAGGTATGTGACAAGGTTCATAAAAATGATCCCAGGAATGAAAGAGTTGATATAAGCAGTATTTGATGTCTTTGAGCCTGTACTCTCTGGAGTTTAGAAGAAAGAGTGGGGCTCTCATTGAACCCTTTCGAATATTGAAAAGCCTAGATAGAATGGAAGTGGACAGAATGGTTCTGATAGTAGGAGAGTCTAGGAACAGAGGACACAGCCTCAGTATAGAGGGACTTCCATTTAGAACAGAGGTGAGGAGGAATTTCTTTAGCCAAAGGGTGGTGAATTTAAAGTGGAGGTTGATAGGTTCTTGATTAGTCAGGGCATCAAAGGTTATGGGGTGAAGGATGGAAACGGATAATAAATTAGCCATGATGAATGACAAAGCAGGATCGATTGGCCAAATGGCTTAATATTGCTTCTACATCTTCTGATTTTATCGTCAAAATATCAACAGGCTGAAAAACATTTTGATGTATCCTTCGTAGTTTTGTGTGCAGCTCTACATCAAACATAGAATCAGAATTAGGTAAAATATCACCGGCGTATGTCATAAAATTTGTTGTTTTGTGGCGGCAGTACGTAGAAACATAGAAAAACAGAAAACCTACAGCACAATAGAGGCCCACTGGCCGATAGTGCTGTACCGAACATGTACTTACTTTAGAAATTAACTAAGCCCTCTATTTTTCTAAGTTCCATGTACCTATCCAGGAGTCTCATAAAAGACCCTATTGTATCCGCCTCCACCACCATCACCGGCAGCCCATTCAACGCACTCACCACTCTCTGCATAAAAAACTTACCCGTGACAACTCCTCTGAACCTACTTCCAAGCACCTTAAACCTGTGCCCTCTCGAGTTGGCCATTTCAGCCCTGGGAAAAAGCCTCTGACTAACCACACGATCAATGCCTATTATCATCTCAAAGACCTCTATCAGGTCATCTCTCATCCTCTGCCGCTCCAAGGAGAAAAGGCCAAGTTCACTCAACCTATTCCCATAAGGCATGCGCCCCAATCCAGGCAACATCCTTGTAAATCTCCTCTGCACCCTTTCTATAGTTTCCACATCCTTCCTATAGTGAGGTGACCAGAACTGAGCACAGTACTCCAAGTGGGGTCTGATCAGGGTCCTATATAGCTGCAACATTATTGCTCAGCTCTTAAACTCAATACCACAGATGATGAAGGCCAATACACCGAATGCCTTCTTAACCATAGAGTCAACCTGCACAGCAGCTTTGAGTGTCTTACGGACTCAGACCCCAAGATCCCTCTGATCCTCCACACTGCCAAGAGTCTTACCATTAATACTGTATTCTGCCATCATATTTGACCTACCGAAATTAACTACCTCACACTTATCTGGGTTGAACTCCATCTGCCTCTTTTCAGCCCAGTTTTGCATCCTATCAATATCCCACTGTAACCTCTGACAGCCCTCCACACTATCCACAACACCGCCAACCTTTGTGTCATCAGCAAATTTACTAACCCATCAATCCACTTCCTCATCCAGGTCTTTTATAAAAATCACGAAGAGAAGGGGCCTCAGAACAGATCCCTGAGGCACACCACTGGTCACCAACCCCCATGCAGAATATGACCTGTCTACAACCACTTTTTGCCTTCTGTGGGCAAACCAATTCTGGATCCACAAAGCAAGGTCCCCTTGGATCCCATGCCTCCTTACTTTCTCAATAAGCCTTGCATGGGGTACCTTATCAAATGCCTTGCTAAAATCCATATACACTACATCTACAGCTTTACCTTCATCAACGTGTTTAGTCACATCCTCAAAAAATTCAATCAGGCTTGTAAAGCATGACCTGCTTTTCACAAAACCTTGCTGACTATTCTAATCATATTATGCTCCTCTAAATGTCCATAAATCCTGCCTCTCAGGATCTTTTTCATCAACTTACCAACCACTGAAGTAAGACTCACTGGTCTATAATTTCCTGGGCTATCTCTACTCCCTTTTTTGAATAAGAGAACAACATCTGCAACCCTCCAATCCTCCGGAACCTTCCCTGTTCCCATTGGTGATGCAAAGATCATTGCCAGAGGATCAGCAATCTCCTTCCTCCCCTCCCACAGTAGCCTGGGGTACATCTCATCTGGTCCCAGAGACTTAGCCAACTTGATGCTTTCCAAAAGCTCCAGCACATCCTCTTTCTTAATGTCTATACACTCAAGCTTTTCAATTAGCTGTAAATCATCCCTACAATTGCCAAGATCCTTTTCCGTAGTGAATACTGAACCAACTAAGATGGAGCGGTCATGTTGTTCGGATGAAAAACGAACATCTGCCGAAACAAATCTTCTACTCCCAGCTTAAAGAAGGCAAACGTAAAAGAGGCGGACAACAGAAGAGATTCAAAGATGTCTTAAAAGCCAATATGAAGAAATGTAACACCGACATCAACAATTGGGAAACCAATGCCAAGGACAGGAAACTCTGGCAAGCCATCATCTGAGAAGGAACAGCAACTTTCGAAGCCAACAGATGTGCAGAATTAGAAGAAAAGAGAAGAAAATGGAAAGAGAGGCAGCAACAACCAAAGCCCGATCTACCATCTGGAACTACCTGTCCTGAATGTGGAAGAACTTTCAAAGCCAAGATGGGACTCATAAGCCACTTGAGAGCCCATAAATAGATCAACAGAATGAAGACCATCATCCTCGACCTCAAGGGATAGCCACGACGACTGAAGCAAAGTATTCATTAAGTACCTCTGCGATCTCCTCCAGGTTCCATACACAATTTTCCACTATCATAGTTGATTGGTCCTATTCTCTCATGTCTTATCCTCTTGCTCTCCATATACTTGTAAAATGCCTTGGGGTTTTCTTTAATCCTGCCCGCCAAGACCTTCTCATGGCCCCTTCTGGCTCTCCTAATTCCATTCTTAAACTCCTTCCTGCTAGCCTTGTAATCTTCTAGATCTCTATCATTACCTAGGTTTTTGAACATAGTAATACATAATTTTAAAAAGCTATGAATTACAATAAGAAATATATATTAAAATTAACTTAAATAAGAGGTGCAAAAAGAGAGCAAAAATAATGAGGTAGTGTACATGGGTTCAATGTCCATTCAGTAATCTGATGGCGGAGGGAAAGAAGCTGGTCCTCAAATATTGAGTGTGTGTCTTCAGGCTCCTCTACCTCCGCCTTGCTGGTAGCAATGAGAAGAGGGCATATCCTGGGTGATGGGGATCCTTAGTGATGGATGCTGCCTTTTTGAGGCATTGTCTTTTGGATGTATCCTGCATCCTGGAGAGGTTAATGCTCTTTATGGGGCTGGCTGAGTTTACAACTTTACGCAGATTTTTAACATCCTGTGCAGTGGCTCCTCCATATCAGACAATGATGTAACCAGTTGGAATGCTCTCCACAGTACATCTGTAGAAATTTGTCAGTGTCTTTGGTGACATACCAATTCTTCTCAAACCCCTTATGAAATATGGCTGCTGCCATGCCTTCTACCAGGGGTGATTGATAAGTTTGTGGCCTAAGATAGAAGGAGTCAATTTTAGAAAACCTAGCACATTTATTTTTCAACATAGTCCCCTCCTACATGTACACACTTAGTCCAGCGGTCGTGGATCCCTTCTTTGTAGAAGTCGGCGTCTTGAACCTCCAGAAAGCGGTCCACAGCAGGGGTGATTGATAAGTTTGTGGCCTAAGGTAGAAGGAGATGAGTTATACAGCTCTTGTTACATGCACGTGCAGTTCAACTCTTTGAGTGATTATGCAGAAAGTTTGAAGTTAATAACTCATCTCCTTCTACCTTAGGCCACAAACTTATCAATCATCCCTGCTGTGGACCACTTTCTGGAGGTCCAGGATACCGACTTCTACGAAGAAGGGATCCGTATGCTCCACGACCGCTGGACTAAATGTGTAAATGTAGGAGGGGACTATGTTGAAAAATAAATGTGCTAGGTTTTCTAAAATTGACTCCTTCTAACTTAGGCCACGAACTTATCAATCACCCTTCGTATATACAATTATTGCATTAATATGTTGGACCCAGAATAGATCCTCAGAGATGTTGATACCCAGGAACTTGCAACTGCTCACCCTTTCCATGACTGATCACTTGATGAAGACATGTGACTTTCCCTTCCTGAAGTCCACAATCAATTCCTTGGTCTTACTGAGGTTGAGTGCAGGGTTGTTGTTGCAATACCATTGAACCAGCCGATCTATCTCGCTCCTGTACTCCTCCTCATCACCATCCGAAATTCTGCCAACAGCAGCTGTGGCATCAGAAAATTCATAGATGGTGTCTTAGCTGTGCCTAGCCAAACAGTCATGAGTGTAGGGAGAGTAGAACATTTGGTGAAGCACACATCCTTGAGGCGTGCTTATTTTTATTGTCAGCAAGGAAGAGATGTTATCTGCAATTCCTACAGACTCTGGTCTCCTGGTGAGGAAGCCAAGGATCTATTTGCCGAGGTGGTACAGAGGTCTAGGTTTTGGAACTTGTAGATTAGAACTGGAAGTATGATGGTGTTGAACAATGAGCTGGAATCAAAAAACAGGAGCGTGACGTATTATTGTCCAGGTGATCGAAGACCATGTGGAGAGCCAGTGAGACCGTATCCACTGTAGGCCTATTGTGATGATAGGTAAATTGCAGTGGGTCCAGTTACTCGCTTAGGCAGGCGATGATGCTAACCGTGACCAACCTCTCAAAGTTCTTCATCGCAGTAGATGTGAGAGTCACTGGGCGATAGTCATTGAGGCAGCTCACCCTGCTCTTCTTGTGCACTGGTATGATTGTCACCTTTCTGAAACAGGTAGGAACCTCTGACTGCTGCAGTTAGAGGTTGAAGATTTTCTTGAACACTCCTGCCTTTTGGTTGGCACAGTCTTTCAGTGCCCTCCAAGGTACACCATCAGGGCCTAATGCCTTGCAAGGGTTCACCCTCTTGCAAGAAGTTCTGACATAGAACATAGATCACAGAACACCACAGCACACTATAGACCTTTCCGACCATGATATTGAGCTGACCTTTTAACCTGCTCCAAGATCGATCTAGCTCTCCCCTCCCACATAACCCTGCATTTTTCTTTCATCCATGTGCCTATCTGAGAGTTTCTTAAATGTTCTTAATGTATCTGCCTCTATCACCACCCTGGCAGGGAGCTCCACACACTCACCACTCTGTGCAAAAAAATCTGAAAACCCCCCTATATTTTCCTCCAATCACCTTAAAGTTATGCCCTCTCACATTAGCTATTTCTACCCTTGGGAAATTTCTCTGTCTATCCACTCCATCTATGCTTTTATCATCTTGCACACCTCTGTTGAATTTCCACTCATCCTCCTTCTATCCACAGAGAAAAGCCATAGGTCGCACAACCTATCTTCATAAGGCATTCTTCGTTAGTCCTGACGAAGGGACTCAGCCTGAAACGTCGACTGTACCTCTTCCTAGAGATGCTGCCTGGCCTGCTGCGTTCACCAGCAACTTTGATGTGTGTTGTTTCATAAGACATGCTCTCTAATCCAGTCAATCTCCTTTGCACCCTCTCTAAAGCTTCCACAGCCTTCCAATAATGAGGCAACTAGAACTGAACACAATGCTCCAAGTGTGGTCTAACCAGAGTTTGATAGAGCTGCAACATCCCTCACTCTTCAGAGAGATACGGAAATACTGTTTTTGATGGACTCGAGACGAAGGTCTCTTCAGGGACTTTTGCTATGCTTGTGTTCTATCATTCACTCTTTGGGGGTTTTTCTGCTTTCTGGATGTCAGAGAGAGTAAGAATTTCAGGTTGTATAGTGTATACATTATCTGGTATTACATGGAACCATTGTACCATTACTTCATGGCTCCTGAACTCAGAAGTGCTAATTACCTACTTGTATGAAAGATATCAATAAGAATGAAAGAGTACAGAGAAAATTTACAAAGATGTTACCAGGACTTTTCAGGCAAGTTTTTCTCTTGAGGAAACCATGCTGACTACGGCCTATTTTATCATGTGCCTCCAAGTACCCTGAGACCTCATCCTTAATAACCGACTCCAACATCTTCCCAACCTGAGATCAGACTAACTAGCCTATAGTTTCCTTTCTTCTGTCTCTCACCTTTCTTGAAGAATAGAGTGACATTTGCAATTTTCCAGTCTTCCAGAATCTAGTGAATCTTGAAAGATCATTACTAATGACTCCACAATCTCTTCAGCCACCTCTTTCAGAACTCTGGGGTGTGCACCATCTGGTCCAGGTGACTTATCTACCATCAGACCTTTCAGTTTTCCAAGAATCTTCTAGCTAGTAATGGTAACTTCACACACTTCATGCCCCCTGACACCTGGAACTTCCACCATACTGGTGGTGTCTTCCACAGTGAATACTGATGTAAAATACTTATTCAGTTCATCTTCCATTTCCTTGTCCCACATTACTACCTCTCCAGCATCGTTTTCCAGCAGTCCAATATCCACTCTCTTCTCTCTTTTATGTATCTGAAGAAACTTTTGGTACCGTCTTTAACATTATTGGCTGGCTTACTTTCGTATTCCACCTATACCTTCTGAATGACATTTTTAGTTGCCTTCTGTTAGTTTTTAAAGGCTTCCCAATCCTCAAACTTCCCATTAGTTTTTGCTTTATTGCTCTATTATATGCTCTCTCTTTGGTTTTTATGTTGGCTTTGACTTCTCTTGTTAGCCACAGTTGTGTCATCTTGCCTTTAGATTACTTTTGCCTCTTCGCTTCCAGAAATTCCAGCCATTGCTGCTCTGCCATCATCTCTGCCAGCATTCTTTTCCAATCGATTCTGGCTAACTCCTCTCTCATGCCTCTGTAATTTCCTTTATTCCAAGATAATACTGATACATCTGACTTTCGTTTTTCCTTCTTAAATTTCAGAGTGAACTCTATCACAGTATGAACACTTTCCCCAAAGGGTTCTTTTACCTTAAGGTTTCCAATCAATTCTGGTTCATCACACAACACCCAATCCAGAATAGCTGATCCTCTACTGAGCTCAACCATGAGCTGCTCCTAAAAGCCATTTCATAGGCACTCTAGAAACTCCCCTTCCTGGAATCCAGCACCAAACTGATTTTCCCAATCTACCAAGTATGAATGGCAGCGATGCTTCATTACCAATGAACTCACCACTATGCCACTTTGAAAGGGAAAACACAACTAAGCTGTGAAGATCCCTGCTGTACCTGATGACCCTGTGATCTCTGTCTCAGAGGGCGATGTTATACTGTCTTTAAAGAGAGTGTACCCTTGCAAGACAGAAGGTCCTGATGGAGTACCTGGTAAGGCTCTGAAAACCTGTGCCAACCAACTAGTGAGAGTATTCAAGGACATTTTCAACCTCTCACTGCTATGGGCAGAAGTTCCCACTTGCTTCAAAAAGACAACAATTATACCAGTGCCTAAGAAGAATGATGTTGTCTGCCTTAATGACTATCGCCTGGTAGCACTCACATCGACAGTGATGAAATGCTTGGAGAGGTTGGTCATGACCAGACTGAGCTCCTGCCTCAGCAAGGACCTGGACCCACTGCAATTTGCCTATCACCACAAAAGGTCAACGGCAGACACAATCTCAATGGCTCTTCACACGGCTTTAGACCACCTGGACAATACAAACACCTATGTCAAGATGCCGTTCATTGACTACAGCTTAGCATTTAATACCATCATTCCCACAATCCTGATTGAGAAGTTACAGAACCTGGGCCTCTGTACCTCCCTCTGCAGCTGGATCATCAACTTCCTAACCGGAAGATCACAATCTGTGCGGATTGGTGATAACATATCCTCCTCGCTGACGGTCAACACTGGCGCACCTCTAGGGTGTGTGCTTAGCCCACTGCTCTACTCTCTGTATACACATGACTATGTGGCTAGGCATAGTTCAAATACCATCAATAAATTTACTGACGGTACAACCATTGTTGGTAGAATCTCAGGTGGTGGCGAGAGGGCGTACAGGAGTGAGATATGCCAACTAGTGGAATGGTGCCACAGCAACAACCTGGCACTCAACGACAGTAAGACGAAAGAGCTGATTGTGCTCTTCAGGAAGGGTAAGATGAAGGAACACAGACCAATCCTCATAGAGGGATCAGAAGTGGAGAGAGTGAGCAGCTTCAAGTTCCTGGGTGTCAAGATCTCTGAGGATCTAACCTGGTCCCAACATGTCGATGTCGTTATAAAGAAGGCAAGACAGAGATTATACTTCATGAGGAGTTTGAAGAGATTTGGCATGTCAACAAGTACACTCAAAAACTTCTATAGTTGTACCGTGGAGAGCATTCTGACAGGCTGCATCACTGTCTGGTATGGAGGGGCTACTGCACAGGACCGAAAGAAGATGCAGAAGGTTGTAAATCTAGTCAGCTCCATCTTGGGCACTAGCCTACGAGGTACTCAGGACATCTTCAGGGAGCAGTGTCTCAGAAAGGCAGTGTCATTATTAAAGACCTCCAGCACCCAGGGCATGCCCTTTTCTCACTGTTACCATCGGGTAGGAGATACAGAAGCCTGAAGGCACACACTCAGCGATTCAGGAACAGCTTCTTCCCCTCTGCCATCTGATTCCTAAATGGACATTGAAACTTTGGACACTACCTCACTTTTTTTAATATACAGTATTTCTGTTTTTGTACATTTTTAAAAATCTATTCAATATACGTAATTGATTTACTTGTTCATTTATTATGTCTTATTTTATTTATTATTAATAGTATTTTTCTCTCTCTGCTAGATTAAGTATTGCATTGAACTGCTGCTGCTAAGTTAACAAATTTCACGTCACGTGCCAGCGACAATAAACCTGATTCTGATTCTGACCTGCATATTGAAGTCCCTCATGACTATTGTAACATTTCTCTTTTGTCATGTATTTTCTATATCCCGTTGTAATTTGTAGCGCTCACCCTTGCTACTGTTTGGGGACGTGTATACAACTTCCACCAGGGTCTTTTTACCCTTGCAGTTCCTTCACTCTATCCACAATGATTCAACACCATCCGACCTTATGTAACCTCTTTCTAATGATTTGATTTCATTTCTACCAATAGAGCAACTCTACTCCCTTTGCATTCCTGCCAGTCCTTTCGAAAAAATGTGTAGCCTTGGGTATTAAACTCCCAGCTATAATCTTCTTTCAGCCATGATTCAGTGATGCCTACAACATCATACCTGCCAATCTGCAAGTGTGCTGCAAGTTCATCTACATTATTCTGTATACATTCAGATACAATACCTTCAGTCCTGTACTCACCCTTTTTGATTTTGCTGCACCATGCTCAACCTTTTGATTCCTAACTTTGTCTGAGGTCTTACCAAACATCTGCCTCACAACCTCTCCACTCACTGTCCTGGCACTCCAGTTCCCATTCTCCTGCAATTCTAGTTTAAACCCCACAGTGCAGCATGAACAAACCTTCCTGCTGGGATATTAGCACCCCTCCAGTTCAGGTGTAAATCACCACTCCTGTTCAGGTCCCACTTCCCTGGAAGAGAGCCCAATGATCCAAAGACCTTATGCGCTCCCTCCTACACCAACTCCTTAGCAACGTATTAACCTGTATAAGCTTCTTAGTTTTGGTCTCACTAGCACGTGGCACGGGTAAAAATCCTGAGATCACGACCCTGGAGGTCCTGCCCTTTAACTTTGTACCAAACTCCCTGAACTCCCTTGTCTCTTGTCCTGCCCATGTCATTGGTACCTACATGGACCACAACTTCTGGCTGCTCACCCTCCAGCCTAAGAATGCTGAGGACTCGATCCAAGGTATTCCAGATCCTGGCACCCGCGAGGCAACATACCATCTGGGAATCTCATTCTTACTCCCAGAACCTCCTGTCCATTCCCCTAACGAATGAATCCCTTATCACCACAGCGTGCTTCTTCTTCCCCTGTTCCTTTCTGAGTCACAGAGGCAGACCCAGTGCCAGGGACCCAACCACCGTGACTTTCCTCTGTTAGGTCATCCCCCCAATCCCTCGAAAGAATCCAAAGTGATATACTATATCTGTTGTTGAGGGGGCTGGCCACAGGGGTACTCTGCTGTGGCTCCTTAACCCCCTTCCCCTTCCTTACTGTCACCCAGTCTCCTGTGGTCTGCACTGTGGGTGTAAATCCCTCTCTATTTGTCCTATCTATCACCCTGTCAGCCTCCCGAATGATCCAGAGTTCATCCAGTTCCACCTCCAGCTCCTTAACATGGATTGTTAGAAACTGTTTTCGTAATTGTATTGGTCAGGGATATTGAGGGAGGGGGGTTTCCCTGACTTCCCACATCCCCAAAGAGGAGCATTGCACTATCCTGCCTGTCATCCTTGCTGTTCTAGCTGAGTACATATAAAAAACAGAAGGAAAAAAAACTCAGGCTTTTCTTTCCTCTGCTTTCTCTGAGTGAAGCCTCTCCTTGTTGAAGATTTGAAAAGCCAAAGCCTTAAGATCCCCACTCTGACTATGTCCACTCAGATGACGGTCACTGCGCTTGCCCCTGCCTTCCTTTAATCTGCTCTTGCTAATCAATCCTAAATGCCGATTGGCTGCTGGTCAAAGTTCTATTACACTGAAGCGAACCATTCTGGCCTTTTATCCTCGGGCAGTGGACCTGTTTGAAGTCCACTCCTCTCCAAACTTCCAATGCCTGGTTGGCCGCTGGTCAAAGCTCTATTACAGTGCCATGCACCACTCCTGCCTTTTATCCTTGGGCAGTGGTCCATGTCATATTCTGGCAGCTGTCACTGGGAAGGAGTCCCACACCACCAAGTTCAAGAACAGTTGCCTTCCTTCAACCATTCAATTATTGAACCAACCAGCAGAACCCTAATCACTAGAGTTTAGCAACACTGCGATCCCTTCGATAACCTTGCACTCAAATGCAATACATTCTGCTTTGTTCTAATTGTGTTCCTTCTTGCAAAAGTTCTGTATAATTTGCATTTAAAATTTATGTGTTTCTTGTGAATGCTGCTTATCTGATACTCTGTGCCAGTGATGCTGTTGCAAGTAAGTACCTCATTGCACCTGTGCACAAGTGGATTTGTCCTACATAGAACATAGAACAGTACAGCACAGTACGGGCCCTTCGGCCCACAATGTTGTGCCGACCCTCAAACCCTGATGACCATTTTTAAATAGAGTCATAGAGAAGTACAGCACAGAAACAGGCTCTTTGGGCCATCTAGTGCATGACAAAATCATCGACCTTCACTGGGACCATAGTCCACCTGTCTATGTACCGATCCAAACTCCTCTTAAATGTGGAAATCAAACTTGCATGCACCACTTGTGCTGGCAGCTCGTTCCACACTCTCACAACCCTCTGAGTGAAGAACATTTCCCTCATGTTCCCTTTAAACTTTTCACGTTTCACCCTTAAGCATTCTTGAGGAACGTTTGTCCGCTCTTGGACCGTATTCCTTGGAGTTTAGAAGAATGAGGGGAGACCTCATAGAAACATTTCGAATGTTGAAAGGCAAGGACAAAGTGGATGTGGCAAAGTTGTTTCCCATGATGGGGGAGTCTAGTACGAGAGGGCATGACTTAAGGATTGAAGGGCGCCCTTTCAGAACAGAAATGCGTAGAAATTTTTTTAGTCAGAGGGTGGTGAATCTATGGAATTTGTTGCCACGGGCAGCAGTGGAGGCCAAGTCATTGGGTGTATTTAAGGCAGAGATTGATAGGTATCTGAGTAGCCAGGGCATCAAAGGTTATGGTGAGAAGGCGGGGAGTGGGACTAAATGGGAGGATGGATCAGCTCATGATAAAATGGCGGAGCAGAATCGATGGGCCGAATGGCTGACTTCTGCTCCTTTGTCTTATGGTCTTAAGCCATGACCTCTAGTTACAGTCCCACCCAACATCAGTGGAAAAAGCCTGCTTGCGTTTACCCTATCTATACCCTTCATAATTTTGTATACCTCTATCAAATCTCCCCTTAATCTTCTACATTCTAAGGAGTGCAGTCCTAACCTATTCAATCTTTCTTTATAACTCAGGTCCTCCAGACCCAGCAACATCTTGTAAATTTTCTTTGTACTCTTTCAACTTTATTTACATCATTCCTGTTGGTAGGTGAACCGAAACTGCACACAATACTCCAAATTAGACCTTTTCAGCTCTCTAGATAATGCTTATTTGAAACTGAGACGCAAAAATATTGATGTTTGTGCATGTGACCATTCTGCTTCATGGCACCATTGGGTTGGGAATTGTTGGTAGTTATTATGTTGTCTGTGATGGTTTTGTCCTGTGTTTGACACTTGGCACCGAACCACAATCAATCCTGTTATGTTTCACATACTGGCAATAAAGTGATTCTGATTCTGACTATGAAAACTGATCCACCATTTCAACACTAGCAACATGAACCTCACTGAGTACATACCAAGCTCACCAGGGTGATATATTCTTTTAGCCTTTCCTTAGAGGTCTTTTTCAATTAACGCATACAGAGGGACAGGCAGTAAGCACAAGGTAAAACAAATATTTTGCAATAAAACTGTTTCAGCTCTAATATGCTGCAGCTATTAGCAATCAGCCTGTTGTTGCTGTTGTCTGGCAGAATTTAGTCTCTGTGAGGTGATTTATTCTGGCTTTTATCTCTCCCTGATATGGGTATCAACACACAGTGGGATACACCTAATTAAAAATCCATTTAAACTAACTTATTGTAGCTGAAATCAAACAGTAACAGTCAACATATTAATTAGACATTTAACTCGCATGGTTACTAAAGACGATGCAAAGTAGGATTCAATAGTTCACTTGATTTGATAAATAGGTTTATTAGCAACCTGATAGAAAGGTGTTTCACACCAGACAAGGCCATTGAGCACACGGAACCAGGTTCTCATCTCTTTTCATCTATCTACTCATCAGCAAGTTTATTGTCATCTGACTGTACATATACACAACCAAACCAAACAGTGCTCCGCCAGATCACAGTGCACCCACAAAACATATATCACATGCAGCACATAAACACCACAAATATGTTAATAAAATATAATTCACAATGCATGTAGTGCACAGCACAGGTAAACAATGAACAGCAACCCCTCCAAGAGGACCACAAGCTTGTCGTAGGGTTTGGAGGTGTGTGAGTCTCAGTGACCCAGAGAGCTATGCTGCCTCGAGTCAGAGCTTTAAGCTTTGGTTTTTTGTAGGGTCACCCATGACAAGCATGTCACAGGGTAGATGCCAGACTAAGAGTGGTCCATCGGTCCTCCCTGTTCAGGGGTTCAGCTCAGGAATAACAACCTTGTCTGATCAAACAAAATTGTTATGGAAACAGCAATGAAGAATCCTTCTACATCTGAGTGCGATGGTATTCTTGGGTCTCCACCCAGGGCTTGTATGACTGACAACAATAAAAGCTGAGAGAAAGCTACTGACACGATGAGGGAAGCCCTGAACACCAGATGGAGGATGGAAGGCCTTCACTGCTGCCCTAAATGCCAAGCAAAAGAGAAACACAGTAAACAGCTTACTGTCCCAGTGACGAGACCTCCGTGATGGCAGGGTACCCATTAGTCTCACAGCCTGAGGGAAGAAGCTGTTACCCAGTCTGGCAGTCCTAGTCCTGATGCTCCTGTCCCTCTTTCCTGACAGTCCTGGGTCAAGGAGATTGTGCAACGGGCAATGCTTTGGGCCCTTCATCCACAACACTCCTGGTAAATGTCACAAATAGGGCGAGGGAGACCCTGGTGACCCTGCACTTGCACCTTCCTTCCACAGCCAACCACAATGACGTATCGACTCCTCAAGTTCCTCAGTCCACACAAAATCAACGAAAAGTGAGCTGGCCCCTCCAGCTACATGGACAGACGTAGATATTGTATTTACTTCTATGTTTATTTAGAGCTGGAGTTCCAAACCATTTTTATCCCATGCACCAATACTATTAAGCAAGGGATCTGTTGTCCCCAAGATGGGAACCCCTGGTGTAGAGTTACAGCACACCCAATGAGCCCGCTCTCCAGCTGAAGGGATAGATGGGTATTGGGGGGGGGGGGGTATGAAGTCCAAAGCTGTGTGGTGATAGGTGGAAAAGGTAAAGGGCTGAAGAATTTGACAGGAGAGGACAACTGACCATGGGAGAAAGGGAAGGAGGAGGAGCACCAGAGGAAGCTGATGGGCAGGTGAGGAAATTGGTCACATGGGTGTAAATTGCCACACAGTTTACACCCATGTGGCCAATCGACCTGCTAACCACTTAGTCTTTGGGATGTGGGAGGAAACCAACACAGTCAGGCGGAAAGCTTGAGATACTGCATGATGCCATCAGCAGACAAGGAACAATCCGCTCTGACCCATTTCATAACATAGTCAGGGATTGCCTCCACCCAACAAGGAACAATCCGCTCTGACACATGTTCTGGGATCCTGTCTCTTCCTGATTTTTATAAATGACCTGGATGAGGAAGTGGAGGGAGGGGTTAGTAAATTTGCTGATGACACAAAGGTTGGGGGTGTTGTGGATAGTGTGGAGGGCTGTCAGAGGTTACAGCGGGACATTGATGGGATGCAAAACTGGGCTGAGAAGTGGCAGACGGAGTTCAACCTAGATGTGGCTCATTTTGGTAGGTCAAATATGATGGCAGAATAAGTATTACTGGTAAGACTCTTGGCAATGTGGAAGATCAGAGGGATCTTGGGGTCTGAGTTCATAGGACACTCAAAGCTGCTGTTTAGGTTGACTCTGTGGTTAAGAAGGCATACAGTGTATTGGCCTTCATCAACCAGAGGATTGAGTTTAAGAGCTGAGAGGTAATGTTACAGCTATATAGGACCCTGGTCAGACCCCACTTGGAGTACTGTGCTCAGTTCTGGTCACCTCACTACAGGAAGGATGTGGAAGCCATGGAACGGGTGCAGAGGAGATTTACAAGGATGTTGCCTGGATTGGGGAGCATGCCTTACGAGAATAGGTTGAGTGAACTTGGCCTTTTCTCCTTAGAGCGACAGAGGTTGAGAGGTGATCTGCTAAACATGTATAAGATGATGAGAGGCATTGATCGTGTGGATAGTCAGAGGCTTTTTCCCAGGGCTGAAATGGCTAGCACAAGAGGGCAAGGTTTGAAGGTGCTTGGACGTAGGTACAGAGGAGATAGTCATAGTCATAGTTGTAGTCATACTTTATTGATCCCGGGATGTCAGGTGTAAGTTTTTTACACAGGGAGTGGTGACTGCGTGGAATGGGCTGCCAGTGACGGTGGTGGAGGCGGATATGATAGGGTCTTTTAAGAGACTCCTGGATAGGTACATGAAACTCAGAAAAATACAGGGCTATGGGTAACCCAGGGTAATTTCTAAAATAAGTACATGTTTGGCACAGCATTGTAGGCCGAAGGGCCTGTATTGTGCTGTAGTTTTTCTATGTTTCTATAACATAGTCAGGGATTGCCATCAGCAAACATGGAACAATCCACTCTGAACCATTTCACAACAGTTGGGGATTGCCATCACCAAACAGGAAACAAACCACTCTTTCATATCAGAGTCAGGGCTGTCAACCAGACTTTTTTAAAGAAAACCCTACCCAATTGCCATCGGCATTTCAGCTGTAGCACCCGAGGTCTCAACTTCCAGAAATAATTGTGTTTTGGTGCCAAGCATAAAACACAGGGCAATACCTTAACAGATAACACAGTAGCAACCAATGATTTACAAGACAATAAGTAATCAGCCACGAGCACTCAACAATTAGCAGAACGGTCACATGCATAAATGTCAAAATGTTTCTATCTCACTTTCAAATAAGCATCTAGAGAGCTGTAAATGCAAAGAATGGCCAAAGAAATTCTCACCACGGTTTATTAAACCACTTTAGTCTGAGGCTATAATATATTTTTACATCTTAAACAATTTTAGATTATGGACTCACTTTCAAGGAGTCTTCTTCTCATGTTCTCCATTGTTAATTCTTATTTATTTATTATAATAATAATTTTTTTCTTTCTTTTTGTCTTCGTATTTGCTCAGTTCATTGTCCGTTGTACACTGGTCTTCCATCCTGTTTCATTGATCCTGTTATGGTTATTGGATTTATTGAGTATGCTCACAAGAAAACAAATCTCAGGGTTGTATATTGTGACATATATGTACTTTGATAATAAATTTACTTTGAACTTTGAACTTGCAAACTCCTTACCGACGGAGGTGGGAATTGAACCCAATCTTACAGCAGGCTGATAAAGAGTTGTGGTAACCACTACATTACCGTGGTGCCCTAAGATTGCTGAACATTCCACAAACCCATGAACACTGACGTTATAACCTTTTTTTGAATATTTGAATACAATATTTATTATTGTAATTTATACTAATTTTGTGTCTTTGTATTGCACAACAGATTTCACAGCATCTAAGTCAGTAACAATCAATCTGATTCTGATTTTCATGGAAGAAATGGTGCTTTTTACACCATGAGGTTCAATGATTCCTTCCAGATATATTGAAGAACAAGGGAAAAATAATTTGCAAGTGATTTTCCAATAGCTGTTAATGTTATCATTTACCATTAAAAACATAACAGAGTTTATGAGTCTCGAGGCTCGACATATAAACTAATGGCAGTCACGTTGCTATGGTAACAAATCAAATGGCCTACACATTCTGTTACAGAAAGTTATTTGAGTTCATTATGCATTCATAACATCATATTTCACGTCTGCATCATAAATTCTTTATGTGAGTTATTAATCATGTAAGGCAGTTAAATTGTTATCTTATTCAATGATAATTGTTTACTGCTGTCAATACTTAATGCTTTGTCTTGACAGACTTGGCTGCAAGTCAAATTTTGATGCTGATTTGGAACGTTAAATGCCAAAAAGAGGGCACTAAACTGAGTATTGAGCACATCTACATGGAGCGCTGTCGTAAAAAGCAGCATCTATCATCAGGGACGCCCACCACCCAGGCCACGCTCTCTTCTCGCTGCTGCCATCAGAGAGAAGGTACAGGAGCCTCAGGACCCACGCCACCAGGTTCAGGATCACGTAAATCCCTCAACTCATAGGCTCTTAATCCAGAAGGGATAACTTCACTCAGCCCAACACAAAACTGTTCCCATAGCCTATGGACTCACTTGCCAGGACTCTTCAATTCATGTTCTCGATATTTATTTATTTAATAACTTACTGTTCCTTTTTCCTCCGCTTAACCTGGTAAAACCTGAGGTTCATGCATAGCCAAGCACACTCATTTCTCAGTTGCTAGGAACTTTCGGCTTTCTGGAAATTTACATAAATATTGATGTGGTAGGCCTAATTGTTTAATGCTCATGTATAGTGACTTCGGAATGATAGCATTCACATCAACAGTGATCAACTGCTTTGAGAGGTTGGTCATGACTAGACTGAACTCCTGGCTCAGCAAGGACCTGGACCCATTGCAATTTGCCTATTGCCACAATAGATCAACAGCAGACATAATCTCAATGGCCCTCTACACAGCTTTAGACCACCTGGACAACACAAACACCTACGTCAGGATGCTGTTCATCGGCCATAGCTCAGCATTTAATACCATCATTCCCACAATCCTGATTGAGAAGTTGCAGAACCTGGGCCTCTGTGCCTCCCTCTGCAATTGACTTCCTAACTGGAAAACCACAGTCTGTGTGGATTGGTGATAACATATCCTCCTCACTGACAATTAACACTGGCACACCTCAGGGATGTGTGCTTAGTCCACTGCTCTATTCTCTCTATACCCTTGAGTGCGTGGCTAGGCATAGCTCAAATACCATCTACAGATTTGCTGATGATACAACAATTGTTGGTAGAATCTCGGGTGGTGACAAGAGGGTGTACAGGAGTGAGATGCCAACTAGTGGAGTGATGTCACAGCAACAACCTGGCACTCAATGTCAGTAAGATGAAAGAGCTGATTGTGGACCTCAGGAAGGGTAAGGTGAAGCAACACATACTAATCCTCATAGAGGGATCAGAAGTGGAGAGAGTGAGCAGTTTCAAGTTCCTGGGTGTCAAGATCTCTGAGAATCTAACCTGGTCCCAACATAGCGATGTAGCTATAAAAAAGGCAAGACAGCGACTATACTTCATGAGGAGTTTGAAGAGATTTGGTACTCAAAAACTTCTATAGATGTACCATGGAGAGCATTCTGACAGGCTGCATCACTGTCTGGTATGAAGGATGGGGGGCAACTGCACAGGACCAAAAGAAGCTGCAGAAGTTTGTAAATTTAGTCAGCTCCATCTTGGGTTAGCTTCCAAAGTACCCAGGGCATCTTCAAGGAGCAGTGTCTCAGAAAGGCAGTGTCCATTATTAAGGACCTCCAGCACCCAGGGCATGCCCTTTTCTCACTGTTACCATCAGGTAGGAGGTACAGAAGCCTGAAGGCACACACTCAGCAATTCAGGAACAGCTTCTTCCTCTCTGCCATCTGATTCCTAAATGGACATTGAAACCGTGAACACCACCTCACTTTAAAAATATATTATTTCTGGTTTTTGCACGATTTTTAATCTATTCAAGTTACGTATACTATAATTGATTTACTTATTTATTTATCTTTATTATTTTTCTTCTTTGATATTATGTATTTTATTGAACTGCGGCTGCTAAGTTAACAAATTTCAGGTCACATGCCAGTGTGACCTGAAAACCTGATTCTGCTACCAGTTGAAGATATTACTATTGGTACAATGTATACCCCGTCCATGTTCTAAAGTCCTTCAATTTCCTATTTCAACTCAGCATATTTCTGGTGTTTTTCACTTATTGATTTCTGTATGTTGTGTGTGTTTGGAATGGCAATATCTATTAAGTAAGTTGTTCCTGCTTGTTTATCCTGTATATTATATCCTGGATGTTTACTCTGGATTGTCCTATCTGTAATAATGGATCAGTCAGAATATAATTTGTGGGACTCTGACACTAACACTAGATCAGACTTGTATTTAGAGTGAGGTATGGTGTCTTTTATGAGTTTGGATTTTAAAGCAAGATTTTGGGAATGATGTTTGCCAGTTGATTGTGCCTGTGTAGGTAATCAGATTGAGTTAAACCGCTGAAGGATCCTGTAATGTGTTGGATTGTTTCTGGTTTCTCTTGCCATTTTCTGCATTTATCGTCTTAAATTTGGTGGTCTTTTATTATGTAGTTTTGATATTTTTTTCTGTTAACCACCTGGTCCTGTATTGTCACAAGGAACCCCTTTTGTTTCTGGGAAGAGGTCTGCAACTCTAAGCCAGGCATTTGACGCTTCCCTGTCGACATGTAGTCTCTTCAGATCGTGGGGATGTCTTCCATGGAGGATTGGTTAATTTTTTTCTACTGTAGTGATAATTTATTCATTTTTCTGGGTTGTGCTTTAATTTATGTTTAGTGGAGTGTACTTCTTATCAGAATTGCATATGCTCGCGTGATGTGCTGAATCCTGTTTTTGTTAATGAAAGTATATCTTTAGAAGTTTTATCGGACTGTTGTGTAAATTTTTTATGTCTCTTTCCTCTTTCTCTTGCTGTCCTAGGTAATATGAATCTAAATGCATTCAAACGTATATAACGTTTTCTGAAATTTGTCATTTCAGTTCTTATTTTTCTTTGTAATTTTTCCAGATTGCTTTCAGACCAAGTTATTATGCGAAAAGAATATGTCAATATAGGTATAGCAAAAGTTTTTATTGCCTTTGTTATATTTTAACTATTTGTCATGAATAGATATAGTATGCCATCAGATGTGGGAATTATATTTTTGTTTGTTCCATTGTATTTACTGTGAATGCCCAGAAGAAAATGAATCTCAGGTTTGTATATCATGACATTCATGTACTTTGATACTAAATTTATTGTGAAATTTTGAAGTTTAAAATAAAATTTGAAGAGAAAGCCCAAGAATATAACAGTTCATACTTATAAATTTGTTCATATCATAGTTCATATCTATAAGTTTGCTGACAATACAACTATTGTTGGTAGAATCTCAGGTGGTGACAAAAGGGCGTACAGGAGTGAGATATGCCAACTAGTGGAGTGGTGCTGCACCAACAACCTGGCACTCAACGTCAGTAAGACAAAAGAGCTAATTGTGGACTTCAAGAAGGTTAAGACGAAGGAACTCATACCAATCCTCATAGAGGGATCAGAAGTAGAGAGAGTGAGTAGCTTCAAGTTCCTGGGTGTCAAGATCTCTGAGGATCTAACCTGGTCCCAACATACTGATGTAGTCATAAAGAAGGCAAGACAGCGGCTATACTTTATTCAGAATTTGAAGGGATTTGGCATGTCAACAAATACACTCAATACCTTCTATAGTTGTACCATGGAGAGCATTCTGACAGGCTGGATCACTGTCTGGTATAGAGTGGCTACTGCACAGGACCAAAAGAAGCTGCAAAAGGTTGTAAATCTAGTCAGCTCCATCTTAGGTACTAGCCTACAAAGTACCCAGGATATATTCAGAAAGGCAGCGTCCATTATTAAGGACCTCCAACAACCAGGGCATGCCCTTTTCTCACTGTTACCATCAGGTAGGAGATACAGAAGCCCGAAGGCACACACTCAGCAATTCAGGAACAGCTTCTTCCCCTCTGCCATCCAATTCCTAAATGGACATTGAATCTTTGAACACTACCTCACTTTTTAAAAAATATACAGTATTTCTGTTTTTGCACTTTTAAAAATCTATTCAATATACAGAATTAATTTACTTAATTATTATGTTTTATTTTATTTATTATTATAACTATTTTTTTCCTCTGTATGCAAGATTATGTATTGCATTGAACTGCTGCTGCTAAGTTAACAAATTTCACGTCACATGCCGGTGATAATAAACCTGATTCTGATTCTGATTCTGATACCTTCAGCTTCCAGGTAAACAACATGATGCTTTTACGGTTAGGCCATTCCAGAGTTTGGAGTTCAATTCCAGCGCTACCTCTAAGGAGTTTGTACTTGTGAGCAGCATGGGTTTCCTTGAGGTGCTCCGCTTTCCATCAACATTCCAAAGACACACTGGGTATTCGGTGAATTGGTCTTTGTCAATTGTCCTGTGATTAGGCTGGAGTTAAATACGTGCGTTTCTGGATGGCATGGCTTGATAGGCCGCAAGGGACTGTTTCACACTGCACCTCTGGACAATAAATAAATAACAGATGTGATTTCTCTCCTGTAATTTATTGTCATTGTCTGGGCTGGGTCTGACTCAAGCCACACTGGATTTATCTTCTATCTCCAGATGCTCCACCCTGAGTGGTTGAAAAGATAAATAAACCTCAAGTACGTCGGTTTGGCAAATGGAGCCACATATAGGTCCAGACTAGTAGCATCACAGGTAGATATGGTGGTGAAGAAGACTTTTTACATGTTGGCCTTCATCAGTTGGAGCACCGTGCATAAGGATTGGGAAGTTAAGCTGCAGTTGTACAATACAATAATGAAGTGTCGTGTAGAGTTTCTTGAACAAAGAACATTACAGTGCAGTACAGATCCTTGGGCCCATGACTTCTTGCCGATCTTTAACCTACTTTAAGATTAATCTAATCCTTGCTCATACATAGCCCTCCATTTTTCTATCATACACATGGATATCTAAGAGTTTTTTAAATGTTCTTAATGTATCTGTCTCTATCACCACCTGTAGCAGGGTGCTCCCTGCACTCACAACTCTGTGCAAAAAAAAACTTACCATGAAACCCCCCTATACTTTCCTCCAATCACCCTAAAACTATGTCTTTTTGAATTAGCCATTTCTGTCCTGGGGAAATGTCTCTGGCTGTCCACTCAATCTATGTTTTTTTTCCATCTTGTATACTTCTATCAAATTATTCTCATCCTCCTTCATTCCAAAGAGAAAAGCCCCCCAGCTCGCTCAACCTATCTTCATTCTTTTTTACATTATATGTCAATGATTTGGATGATGGTATTGATGGCTTTGTTGCAAAGTTTGCAGGCAATACGAAGATAGGTAGAGGGGCAGGTAGTCTTGAGGAAGTAGGGAGGCTACAGAAGGACTTTGACAAAATAGGTGAATGGGCAAAGTTATGGCAGATGGAATACAGGGTCAGGAAATGTATGACCATAAGATACAGGAGCAGGCCATTCGACCCATCGAGTCTGCTCCATCATTCAGTCATGGGCTGATCCAGTCTTCCCCACTCCCCTGCCTTCACCCCATACCCTTTGGTACCATGGCTAATCAAGAATCTATCTCTCTCTGCCTTAAATACACCCAATGACTTGGCCTCCACAGCTGCTCATGGCAACAAATTCCACAGATTTACCACCCTTTGAATAAAGTCATTTCACCGCATCTCAGTTTTAAATGGACACCCTTCAATCCTGAAGTCGTGCCCTCTTGTCCTAGAATGACTTTGCCATATCTAATCTGTACAGGCCTTTTAACATTCGAAATGTTTCTATGAGATCTCCCCTCAATCTCCTGAACTCCAGGGAATACAGCCCAAGAGCTGCCAGATGTTCCTCACACGATAACCCTTTCATTCCTGGAATCATTCTTGTGAATCTTCTCTGAACCCTCTCCAATGTCAGTATATCCTTTCTAAAATAAGGAGCTCAAAACTGCCCACAATACTCCAAGTGTGGTCTCACGAGTGCCTTAGAGAGCCTCAACATCACATCCCTGCTCTTATATTCTGTACCTCTAGAAATGAATGCCAACATTGCATTCGCCTTCTTCACAACCGACTCAACCTAGAGGTTAACCTTTAGGGTATCCTGCACAAGGACTCCCAAGTCCCTTATCATCTCTGCATTTTGAATTCTCTCCCCACCTAAATAATAGTCTGCCCATTTATTTCTTCCACCAAAGTGCATAACCATACACTTTCCAACATTGTATTTCATTTGCCCATTCCCCTAAACTATCTAAGTCTCTCTGAAGGCTCTCTGTTTCTTCAACACTACCTGCTCCTCCAACTATCTTTGTATCATCGGCAAATTTAGCCACAAATCCATTAATCCCATAGTCCAAATCATTGACATACATTGTAAAAAGCAGCGGTCCCAACACCAACCCCTGTGGAACTCCACTGGTAACCGGCAGCCAGCCAGAATAGGATCCCTTTATTCCCACTCTCTGTTTTCTTCTGACCAGCCAATGCTCCACCCATGCTAGTAACTTCCCTGTAAATCCATGGGCTCTTAACTTGCTAAGTCAGCCTCATGCATGGCACCTTGTCAAAGACATTCTGAAAATCCAAGTACTGACTCTCTTTTACCCTTTATACTTAAAAAAGCTTTTAGTACCTTTTTTGATTAGTCACTAGCTTCCTTTCATAATTCATCTTTTCCTTCCAAATGACCTTTTGAGTTTCCTTCTGCAAGTTTTTAAAAGCTCCCCAATCCTCTATCTTCCCACTAGCTCTGGCTTCCTTGTATGCCCTCTCTTTTGCTGTTACTTTGGCTCTGACTTCACTTGTCAGCCACGGTAGTGTCCTTTTTCCCTTTGAAAATTTCTTCTTATTTAGAATAAATCTGTCTTGCACTTCCCTCATTTTTCACAGAAACTTCAGCCATTGCTGGTCTGCTGTCCTTCCTGAAAATGTCTCTTTCCAGTCAACGTCGGCCAGTTGTCCTCTCATATCATTGTAATTTCCTTTATTCCACTGAAATACCAACACATTGGATTTTATTTTTCCCCTCTCAAATTTCCATGTGAACTCAATCATATTGTGATCACTGTTCCCTAATGGTCCCTTAACTTTAAGCTCTCTTATCACCACTGGATCATTGCCAACACCCAATTCAGCACAGCCGATCCCCTGGTGGGCTCAACAACAAGCTGTTCTAAAAAGCCATCCCTTAGACATTCTACAAATTCTCTCTCTTGAGGTCCAGTACTGACTTGGTTTTCCCAATCCACTTCCATGTTAAAATCCCCAAAAATTACCATGACATTGCCTTTCTGACACATCGTTTCTATCTCCTACTGCAATTTGCAATCCACATCCCGGCTGCTGTTTGGAGGCCTGTATACAACTGCCATTAGGGTCCTTTTACCCTTTCCATTTCTTAACTCAACCCATAGAGACTCTATACCTTCCAATCCTATGTCATTCCTTTCTAATGATTTAATATTATTTCTTATACACAGGGCCACACCACCCCTCTGCCTACTAACCTGCCTTTCTGATACACCGTATATCCTTGGACACTCAACTCCCAATGACAGCCATCCTTTAGCCAAGTTTCAGAGATGGCCACGACATCATATTTGACAATCTGTAGCTGAATTTTAAGATCGTCCATTTTATTCCTTATGCTGCGTGCATTCAAATACAACACTCTCAGTCCAGTATTCATTGCTTTCTGTTTTAACTGCACCATGCCTCTATTGCCCTGTAACTCATCCCACTGGCTGTGATTATGCCTCATCTCCTGCTTGTCCTTTCTATAATCTCTGTTGCACACTATCTTTGATTTATTTCTGTTTTCCCCTTCCTCAACCCTATCACTCCAGTTCTCATCCCCCTGCCAAATTAGTTTAAACCCTCGCTAACAGCTCTATTAAATGTGCCTGCTCGGATATTGGACCCCTTTGGGTTCAGGTGTAACCTGTCCTTTCTGTACAGTTTGAAACTCCCCCAGAAGAGGCCCCAGTGATTCAGGAACCCGAAGCTCTGCCCCCTACACCAGTCTCTCAGCCACACATTAATATGCCTGATCATGCTATTCTTGCACTCGTTAGCATGTGGCACAGGCAGCAATCCTGAGATAACTACCCTAGTGGTCCTGCTTTTCAGCTTCCTACCTAACTCCCTGAATTCTCTCTTCGAGATCTCCTCCCCTTTTCTACCTATGTCATTGGTACCAACATGTACCAAGACTTCTGGCTGTTCACTCTCTCCCTTCAGAATACCCTGCACCCGATCTGAGACATCTCGTACTGTGGCACCTGGGAGGCAACACACCAAGCAATTATCTCTATTTGGTATGATCATGCACTTTTCTGGAAGAAATGAAAGGGTTGACTATTTTGTAAATGGGGAATTCTCTGGATTCTTTCAAAAAAGAGTTAGATAGAGCTCTTAAAGATAGCGGAGTGAAGGCAGGAAAAGGGTACTGATCGTGGATGATCAGCCATGATCACAGTAAATAGTGGTGCTGGCTTGAAGGGCTGAATGGCCTACTCCTGCACCTATTGTCTATTGTCTATTGAGAGAAAATACAAAAAAAAATTGAGGCACAAAGGGACTTGGGAGGTTAATAAAGGGTGATTTGCAAGTTGGGTCTGTGATAAGGAAGGCAAAAGTGATGTTAGCATTCATTTCAAGGGAAGTAGAATATAAAAGCAATGATGTAATGTTGAGACTTCATAAAGGACTGCCTCACTTGGAGTATTGTAAGGAGTTTTGGGCTCCTTATCTTAGAAAAGATGTGCTGAAACTGAAGAGGGTTCAAAGGAGGTTCACGAAAATGATTCCAGGTTTGAACGACTTGTCATATGAAGAGTGTTTGATGGCTCTGGCCCTGTATTCACTGGAATTCAGAAAAATGAGGGGTGACCTCATTGAAGCCTATCAAATGATGAAAGGCCTTGATAAGAGTGGATGTGGAGAGGATGTTTCCTATGGTGGGAGAGTCTCAGACTAGAGGACACAGCCTCAGAATAGAGGGACATCCTTTTAGACTGGAGATGAAGAATTATCTCTTTAGCTGGAGAATGGTAAATCTATGGAATTTGTTGCCACAGACAGCTGTGAAGGCCAAGTATGCATGTATATTTAAGGCAGAGCTTTACGGATTCTTGATTGGTCAGGGCTTGAAGGGATATGGGGAAAAGGCAGGAGTTTGGGGCTGAGAGGAAAATCAGATCAGCCATGATGAAATGGTGGAGCAGAGTTGATGGACCAAATGGCTTAATTCTGCTCCTATGTTTTATGTTCTTAAGGTCTTACAAGACATGATCTCTAATCCAGACGGTATCCTGGTTAATCTCCTCTGCACCCACTCTAAAGTTTCCACATCCTTCCTATTAAGAGACAACTAGAACTGAATGCAATACTCCATGTGTGGTCTAACCAGGGTTTTATAGGGCTGCAACATTACCCTGTATTTGTTATAGGAAAAATGCCATTAGTCTGGAAAGAGTGTAGAAATAACTTATAGGAGTGTTGCCAGGACCTGGGGGCTTGAGTTACACGGAGGGGTTAGGCTGGCTAGATCTTTATTTACAGGAGTATAGAGACTGAGGGATGATCTTACAGTCACAAACACGAGGAATTCTGCAGGTGCTGGCTGGCCTGCTGCATTCACCAGCAACTTTGATGGGTGATCTTACAGTGGTGTTTAAAGTCATGTGGGGCACAGAGACGGTGGAAATACATAGTCTTTTTTTCCTCCAGTGTTGAGGAATGAAGAATTGAAGGTGAGGAGGGAAAGATTTCATAGGTATAGGAGCAACCTACAGGCTCACTTTCAAGGACTTTCCAACTCACGTCCTCTGTCTTATTAACTTACTTATTACTTGTACAGTTTGCCTTTTGCACATTGGGTGTTTGTCAGTCTTGGTTATTTATAGTTTTACATAAATTCTATTGTATTTCTTTATTTTCCATAAGACCTAGGAGCAGAATAAGGCCATTCAGCCCATCAAGTCTGCTTTGCCATTCCATCATGGCTGATTTATTTTCCTTCTCAACCCTATTCTCCTACCTTCTCCCCAAAACCTTTGACACTCTGACTAATCAAAAACCTATCAACCTCCACTTTAAATATACCCAATGGCCTGGCCTCCGCAACCGTCTGTGACAATGAACTGACTACACTTTGGCTATTTTCCTGTAAATGCCTGCAAGAAAACGAATGAACTAAATGTACTTTGATAATAAATCTACTCTAAACTTTGGCTGAGGCAGGTACGTAACAGCATTTAAAGAAGATTTGGACAGGTACATGGATCAGAAAGTTTGAGAGAGACACAGGCCAAAAGTGGGTATATAGGACTGGTTTTTATAAGCATATTGGCTGACGTGAACGAGTTGGGCTGAAGGACCTGTTACTGCGTTGACTCTATGACTAGGTAATGGCAAAGGTTACCCTTTAACTCCTTGAAGGAACAGATTTGTTCAAAGAGAATCAGAAACAAATCTATAAAGAAGATTCACTTTACTTAACGCGTGTACATCATATATCAAGTGAATTGTGTTCTTTGCATCAACAACTAACACAATCTGAGAATGTGCTGGGGGCAGCCCACAAGTGCTGCCATGCTTCCAGCCTCAACATAGCATGCCCACAATTTACTAACCTGCACCCATTCATCCTTGGAATGTGGGAAGAAATCGGAGCATCTGGAGGAAACTCCTCACAGACAGATGCGGGAATTGAACCCAGATCGCTGGCACTATACTAGTGTTATGCTAACTGCTATGCTACGTGATGAGAGAGGATAATGATACAAACCCATAATAGACACCACACCTTACTATAAATACAAGCCTGATCCAGTTTTAGAGACAGAATCCCACAAATTATATTATGACCAATCCATTATTACAGATAGGACAATCCATAATAACCGTCCAGTATATTATTAGATAAATAAGCAACAACTTACTTATGAGATATAGACATTCCAAACACACAAATCTTACAAAATGATTAGTGAAAAACATCAGAAATATGCTGAATTAAAAGGGGAAATTGAAAGACTATGGAACTAGTACAGGGTATACATTGTCCCAATAGGAATATCTACAAGTGGTATCATCCCAAAGTCACTACACAATAGCATTAAACAATTAGGCCTACACAGCAATATTTACGTAAATTTTCAGAAAGACACAATGATAAGATTCCTCTAGAATAGTCTGAAAGTTCCTAGCAATTGAGAAATGAGTGTATGTGGCTATGCTCGTACCCCAGGTTTTACCAACTTGAGCTGAGAAAAAAAAATAAAAACAAGAATACCTCTACTTTTCGAGCACTTTTCATGCAGCCGATGTAGTTCGAAGTGCTTTACGGTGGGATAAAGTACAAACATGAAACTAAAATAAATAAAAATAAGTGTGAAAATAAAAGACAAGAAAATGTTGGTTAAAAACAAGTCTAAATATATAGGTTTTGAGCTGGTGTTCAAAAGTGTCAACTGAGTCTGCATTCCTTATAGTTTTAGCTATTGAATTCCACAGTTTAGGAGCACATTCAAAGAAGCTGACTTGTCAATTATCTTTTGAGGGAGATTATTTAAATTTAAGAGACCAGCAGAGGAAGACCTGAGAGTTCGTCAGGATTGTAAAACAAAAATGATTCTGTGATGTATTCTGTAATGATCTTCCTCTATGCTGAAATAATTCCACATTTCCCTAAAAGCCGTGGCAAATCAACTGCATATTTTTCCAGGAATCCCAAGGCACTTTTCCTGATATTGATGTCAACTGGCATGAATGTTGGGATGTCACTGTTGTGCGCGAAAACATGCTGTGAGCACGTTCAGATGTTAATTACAACAGTTTGGAATTATTTTAGAACATAGAAATCTCGCACACTACAGGCCCTTCGGCCCACAATGTTGTGCCGACCATGTAACCTACTATAGAAACTGCCTAGAATTTCCCTACCGCATGGCCCTCTATTTTTCTAAGTTCTATGTACCTATCTAAGAGTCTTTTAAAAGACCTTCTGTATCCACCCTACCACCGTCACTGACAGTGCATTCCACGCACCCACCACTCTGTGTGAAAAACTTACCTCTGACTCCCCCCATTATACCTACTTCCTTTCTTTTCAAATCTTTTTATTGTTATATTATACAAAAGAAATAACATGAGTACATTGAAGTAACAACACCTACAATGTCTCAAAAAAGACATTATCTTAAAGACTGAAAAAAATTTGTGATAACAAAAAAACCCTACTAAGCAGAAAAAGTGAGAAAAAAAACCCATTAGGTGTACAACCCTGGAGCCATGCGTCGTACAAAAAGCTTCTAAAAATAAACATCAAACCGCCAGCAAGAAAAGAAAATATACCAAAAAATTTACAGTTACATTGTGGAAAAAATCTATCAATTAGCTCAAATGATAATAACCTATGTCACAAAAAACCGTGGGTCCATCGTTTAAGAAAAATAACCAGATGGCTTGAGTCACAAAAATAAATTGAGGTGCTTTTATTTACCTCAAAACAAGACAAACTGGGGGGAAAAAAATATATATATATAGCCACCCTCAGACTAAACACAAAAGAAAACTAACCCCAAAGTCTTGGTAACCTGAGGCTTATAATTGCTAAACCCCTCCCCCTAGACCAACCAAAAGCTAATTAACTCAATTATCCAGTTAAAGGTGGTAACCTCCACCATCAGCACACCTGTGCAGGTTGCTGCTGCCTCTATATGAGACAGCTCCATGCAGCAGCTCTGGTTCAGACCCAGTCACTGTTACTGCTGGGGATGAGTGTTTTACCAAGGGTACCATGTGCTGTCCGCAGTTAGTGACGGGCCTTCGTCACAACCTACTTCCAAGCACCTTAAAACTATTCCAGAACGTTTGTTGGAACGTTCTGGAAAGGTAAGAGAACTTAGGGGTTATCTTGTCAAACTTGTACTTTATCTAACCTCAAGGAATATAAAAAGTTAAAAAGAGTACAAAAATCACCCCTATTCACTCTTTCAAGAAAGTAAGAACTTGGGAAGACTACTCAATCCCAGAATCTCTGAGCAACACAGCGCGGAAACAGGCCATTCTGCCCAACCAGACCATGCTGACCACGGTGCCAACGTAGCTAGTCCCAATTTCCTATACTGTAGGCCTGGGCTAAGAATCTAATTTTCATAGGTTTTATTGTGTTCCTTTGTATTAACTCAGAATGCCTGCAAGAAAGTGAATCTCAGGGTAGTATACGGTGACATATACAGTATGTATTTCGATAATAAATTTACTTTGAACTTTATTCAGCCCATATCCCTATAAGCTCCACCCCTCCTTGTACCTGTCCAAGTACCTTCTGAATGATACAATTGTACCTGTTACAATCACTTCCTCTGGCAGCTCATTCCATCCACTCACAACCTCATGTGAAAAAGCTGTGCCTGAGGTCCCCTTCAAAGCTGCACCTTCTCACCCTAAAGCTATGCCCCCTAATTTTAGACTCCCCTATCCTGGGAGAAAGACCGTGGAGAGCATTCTAACTGGTCATCACCATCTGGTTTGGGGGTGGGGGGGGCTACTGCACAGGATCGAAATAAACTTCAGAAAGTTGTAAGCTCAGCCAACTCCATCATGGACATGAGCATCCATAGCATCCAGGATACCTTCAGAGAGCAATGCCTCAACAAGGTGGCATCTTCCATTGGGGACTCCCATCTCCCAGGATATGCCCTGTTTTCATTGCTACCATCAGGAAGGAGGTACAGGAGCCTGAAGACACACATTCAACTCTTCAGGGATAGCTTCTTCATTGTCAAAATGGACAATGAACCCATGAACACTATCCCACTACATTTTTATTTCTATTTTTGTACTACTTATTTAATTTAACTATTTTATATATACAGTATATATATATATATATATTTACTGTAATTCATGTTATTATGTATTGCAACGTACTGCCGTCACAGAACAACAAATCTCATGACATATGCTGGTGGTATTAAACCTGATTCTAATTCTGAATGTTCCCAACCACCTTATCTCCACCTCTCAAATTTTTCAACACTTCCGAAAGATCAGCCCTCATTCTCCAGTGTTGTTATTCCAAACACATACTGATGGAATTGGCCAATGATATCTGAACAACCCCAGTATCTGTCATAGGTGACAGCTTATCTACTCCATTCTAAAGTTACCTCAATAATTGACCCCCAAAAAACAACAATAATACACCAGGGAGCTTTTCATTCTGTGGCTGAAGCTCGTAATTATAAGAATTAAATTCATTTGAATAAATGCATGTAATTAGAGTTTAATTGGTAAACATACTCTGTGCCTTTTCACTGAACTCAGACGGAAGAGGCACATTTGCCTGTTTTACTGATGAGAAGAGGTGCTGGGGCTGGTAACGAGAGGGAAAACAGATGAGATGAGAGTTAAAGTGGTGGCTGAGATTTTCCCTTCCGAGCACGAGGCAGCCAGATGGGGAGAGCTTCACAATGACATCATTATCACATCAACAAGAACCGGAACTTGGACATGGCACCTATATCATTTAGAACATTGTCACGTGGAGACTTGGTTTACTTGTCGGTCGAAAGCTGCTTACACCATGCCAGTCATCGATTGGCCTGTTTGAAGTCTGCAGCAGATCTACCCCATTGGTTGCCTCATGTGCCGCGGCACTGGTGTCTGGTTTCAGGCGCCTCAGGGGCCTAAGAACAGCACCTGCGGGAGGAAGCCTTGGTCTCTTTTCTTACATCCCCAGGGCCCGCTTCACACTGAGGTCCCGACCAGCGTAGAAGAACCATTGGGAAAGGACGCTCCCCGATTCAGGAGGCCGGCATGCACTCTTAGCGAAGTATATTTATGTTGAAAATGTAGTTTTGTAGTTGGTGTAACTTGGGGGTCTTAACCGTTTGGTCAAATTTTTTTACTCTTTATGAATAAGTGATTAATTGCTTATCTGTAATCAGTGTTTTCTGTCTCACTCACCAAACCTGCGACATAGAATATAAAGCACAGTACAGGCCCTTCAACCCACATTGTTGTGCTGACCCTTAAACCTACTCCTCACTCACCAAACCTGACTTAGAATATAAAGCATTTCAGCACAGTACAGGCCCTTCAGCCCACATTGTTGTGCAGATCCTTAAATCTACTCTAAGTTCAATCTAACCCCTCCCTCCCACAGAGCCCTCCATTTTTCTATCATCCATGTGCCTAAGAGTCTCTTAAATGTCCCTGACATATCTGCCTCCACCACCACCCCACGGCACTCACCACTCTCTGTGTGAAAAACAGCACCTCTGAACCTCTGACAGCACCCCTATACTTCCCTCCAATCACATTAAAATTGTTCCCCCTCGTACTAGCCAAAATTATTTTTTAGAGATAAGGCAAGGTAACCTAGTGGCCTAATAATTCTCCTTTCCAGTCTTGATCAAGGGTCTCGGCCTGAAATGTCGACTGTTTACTCATTTCTACAGATGCTGCCTGGCCTGCTGAGTTCCTCCAGCATTTCGCAGTATATTTTGATGTGTTGATGTACAGTAAGGGGGACAAATAAAGCTAACCTTTCAATTGAAAATGCATCCATCATTTCTGCTGGCAGCTCATTCCACACACTCACCACCCTCTGAGTGAAGACGTTCCCCCTCAGATGCAGACAACCCACCTCTCCCGGAAGTTCCGGGAGTCTCTCGCATATTGATAGCGGCTCCCTGACGCCCACAATTATATACAATATCCTGGAAATCGATTTTTTTGAGAGCGAGTGAGCAAGAGGGGGAGAGAGAGAGAGAGAGAGGTACAGACAGACAGACAAAGCGAGTGACAGACATAGCGAGAGAGTGACAGAGAGAGCATCCTGATTGATCTCCCTTTGTGCTCAGTAGACCTATCAGTTTTCTCTGTGGGTGGGTTTTACAGTCGACCTCTCTCTCTCTTCCATTGTCCATCAGTTCAGTTTAGTGTCCTGCAGCGCCATGGCAGAGTGTTCCAAAAAAACAAAATATAAAACGTACGTCACCCCAGACTACACTAAAGTGTACCCCTGCCTAATAGGGGTCAAGAATAATGACAGTGTTGTTCGCTGCACTGTTTGCAACAGTGACTTTTCTATTGCCCATGGTGGGTTAAGACTGTAAAAGACACGTTGAGGTGAGTTTAACAGGTGTCATTCGTTCATTAGCACAGCTAACGTTATTTAAACTAGCTGGCCAGCTGCTAAGGAGCTACTCGATGTCCGATGTGATGAGGCCAAACTCCCTGTAGACTTGCTTAAAGTTGTAATAGAATAAAAAAGTGACTCCATGATCATATAAATACATATTTTAATGTCACATTTTCTGCATAAGACAATATAATTAGGATACACCTTATGCTTTTATTTCTTTTAGGGACCACAACATATTAGGGAGGCTAAGCGCAGAGAAGGCTGCTCAAGTATTTCACAGTTCCTTTCAGCAGAAACTCAAAGTCTGACAGAGAAGGTCACTAGAGCTGAGATATACTTTACATCTTTCATCATTGAGCATAACCTGCCATTCCAGGTGTGTAAGCACACAGGCAAGCTATTCAGGAAAACGTTTCCTGATTCAGAAATAGCAAAAAAACTATGTCCGCTCATCAACCAAGACAGCAGCCATTGTGAACACGCCACTGGAACCTGATCAAATGCTCTATATACATACACCCTTGGAGGTCGACCGGGGGTGGGGGTTGGGGGGATATGGGGTTACAGGGGGCAGGGGTGATGGTGCTACCTCCCTGAAATGAGTTTTTGCAGGGTGGGATGTCTGCAGATGCCCCTTAAATATTTCACCTTTCACGCTTAACCCATGATCTCTCGGCCTAGTCCCACCCAACCTCAGTGGAAAAAGCCTACTTGCATTTACCTTATTTATGCCCCTCATAACTTTGTCAACCTCTGTCAAATCCCCTCTCAATCTTCGACAGTCCAGGGAATAAAATCCTAACCCATTCAACCTTTCCCTATAATTCAGATCCTTCAGTCCCAGCACCATCCTTGTACATTTTCTCCGCACTCTGGAGAAAGTGAGAGAGGGATAATTTCACAGACGAACAGAAACTCATTTGAAAGGTGGCCCGAGCCAATGAATATTTCATGGAATCTATTCAGAAGGTCCATTTGCCTCGACAGCTGCCTAGAGCTGCATGGAATTTCTTTGCACCAGAGGCTTTGAACAAGAAGGGTAGTTGTCAAAAGCTGTTAGAGACATGGCTGCATTGAATGGGGTTGTTTTGATTTGCTTAGGTAAGAGCAGGAACATATCTTGAGCTTGCTTCTCCACATATATGATGGGGGTTAAGTGTTAGGTAGGATATGGCAAATTGTTTACTTCAAGCCTTAGAGTACGACATCACAGAAATAGGCCATTCAGCCCATCTAGTCCATGCTGAGCTGTTATTGTGCCTAGTCCATGATATAGAACATAGAACATGGAACATTACAGCACAGTACAGGCCCTTCAACCCACAATGCTATGCCAACCTTTTAACCTACTCAATGTAACCCTTTCCTCCTACACAGAATTTCCTCCTACACTTTCTATCTAAGAGTTTCTTAATGCCCCTGTTGTATTGGGCTCTATGATCACCCCAGGCAGGGCATTCCATGCATGCAAAGAAATTACACCTATACTTTCTTCCAATCTCCTTAAAATTATGCCTCCTTGTATTAGCAAGGGTGAATAGTTTACTCGGACTCATAGAGTCCTAGACTCGACAACACAGAAACAGGCTTTTCAAAGTTCAAAGTACAGTTATTATCAATGTATGTATTATTTATACAACCTTAAGATTTGTCTCCTTACAGGCAGTTGCAAAACAATAAGCCCATTGAAACTAAAGACTGTCAAAACACCAACGTGCAGAGAGAAAAAAACCAAACAAATTGTGCAAACAATAAGCGTAAGCAACTAGCATTCAGAACTGAGGTTCATGAAGCCAGGCATCACTGCAGCCGATTCTAAGTCCATTAGCTGCAGGTCAGAACCTCAGTTCAGCGCAGAGACCAGTAAACCAGGCGGAGCAGCGAGCTGAACTGGCCCTTCCCTCGACTCCAGCCCTGGCACCCTGACCATTTCAATCTGGCCCGGCACTTAAATCATTCAAACCTTGGGTCGTTCCTCACTCTCGGAGCCAGACGCTGCCGCTTCGAGACACTCTCAGGCCAGGGCCCCACCGCCTTGATCCAGCCCATACCAATTCGGCTCGGGGCTTAAATCAGGTCTTTCATCGCTCTCGAGCCAGGCTCCATGCCAACTCTACCTCACATTGAGCCGCCTCCCAGTCTGCTCCAGCTGTGGCCATTCACCGGCTCTCTCCTTGCCCTCTGCTCCAGACACGACGCAGGTGTCCTGCTTCCCCGAGACTTCAGTTTAGACCACAAAAATGCCAGGTCCTAAAGCTCATCTCCAGCAGGGAAGTTACAGTGATTGTTTACCAGAAAAAAATGGATTAATAAAGTATTTAGTTGTTTTCTTTGCTTTATTGACCACCAGGATGTAATCGTTGACCTTCACCAGCACCATCTTAAACCAGAAGTTTAAGCCTTTCAGGCCATCTAATCTGTGCCAAACTTATTTTGCCTGTTCCCATTGACCTGCACATGGACCATAACCTTCCATACCCCTACCATCCATGTACCTATCCAAATTTCTTTTAAACATTGAAATCAAATCTGAATCCACCACTTGTGCTGGTAACTCACTCCAGCCTCGAAGAGAAGATGCCCCTGCTTTGTCCTATTGACTGTCCATACCCCTCCCATCTATGCATTTAAAATCTTATCTTAAATGTTGCAATTGCACCCTTGCATCATCCTCAGAGTGAAGAAGTTTCCCCTCATGTTCCCCTTAAATATTTCACCTTTCACCCTTACCCCGTGACCTAATCTCACACAATCTCTATGGAGAGACACAAGAGAAATTCTGCAGATGCTGGAAATCCAAGCAGCGCACACAAAATGCTGGAGGAACTCAGAAGGTCAGGCAGCATCTATGGAAAAAAACTACAGTCAACGTTTCAGGCCGAGACCCTTCGGCAGGACTCAAGGGAGGGTATAAACTTCTTCCGGGTAGGCATCCCTGAAAGAGACTTCACAGTGTAGTAGTCCAATCACAAACAAGAGAAAAGCTGCAGATGCTGGAAATTCTAGCAACACACACAAAATGTTGGAGGAACTCAGCATCTATGGAAAGAAAGTGCAGTCGATGTTTCAGGCTGAGACCCATCTATGGAGAGAGTCTGCTTGCATTTACCTTTTCTATACTCCTCATAATTTTCTATACATTCAAGGATATTTTAAGAGGAATTCTAGGAATTTTGTAGACCCTTTAGGGCACCAGCCTACCTGCCAGGATTCCTTAAAGGTTAATTTGCAGGTTGAGTCGGTAGTAAGGAATGCAAATGCAGTATTAGCATTCATTCCAAGAGGTGCAGAATACAAAAGCAAGGATGTAATGCTGAGGCTTCATAAGGCATTGATCAGACTGCATCTGGAGTATTGTGTGCAGTTTTGGGCCCCTAATCTAAGAAACGATGAGCTGGCATTGCAGAGGCTTCAAAGGAGGTTCACAGGAGATATCCCAGGAATGAAAGGGTTATCATATGTGGAACGTGTGATAGCTCTGGTCCTGTCCTCCCAGGGGTTTAGAAGAATGCGGACGGGGCTCATTAAAAGCTGTTGAAAATTGGAAGGCTTAGATAGAGTGGAAGAGGAGAAGATGTTTCCTGTAGTAGGTGAGTCTAGGACCAGAGGGCACAGCCTCAGAGGAGAGCAACATCCATTTTCTTTAGCCTGAGGGAATCAGTGGAATTCATTGCCACAGACAGCTGTACAAGTCAAGTCATTTGATTTATTTAAGGCAGAGGCTGATAGGTTCTTGATTATCAGAGTGTCAAAGGTTAGTCATACTTTATTGACCCTGGGGGAAATTGGTTTTCGTTACAGTTGCACCACAGATAATAAATAGTAATAAAACCATAAATAGTTAAATAGTAATATGTAAATTATGCCAGGAAATAAGTCCAGGACCAGCCTATTGGCTCAGGGTGTCTGACCCTCCAAGGGAGGAGTTGTAAAGTTTGATGGCCACAGGCAGGAATGACTTCCTATGACGCTCTGTGCTGCATCTCGGAGGAATGAGTCTCTGGCTGAACGTACTCCTGTGCCCATCCAGTACATTATGTAGTGGATGGGAGACATTGTCCAAGATGGCATGCAACTTGGACAGCATCCTCTTTTCAGACACCACTGTCAGAGAGTCCAGTTCCATCCCCACAACATCACTGGGGAGAAGGCAGAACAATTGGGTGAGAGAAATAACTAATCAGCCACGATGGAATGGCGGAACAGATTTGATGGGCTGAATGAACTAATTCTGCTTCTCGGACTTATGGTCCTATTGAGGACATATATACAGAAAGGAGCTGGAAAAGGGCCAGAAACATCATGAAGAACCCACCACCCTACTCGTGGACTGACTGTCCCACTCCCAACAGGGAGACGGTTACATAGCATCTATGCCAGGGTCACCAGACTCTTTAAAACAGTTGCACACTCAAAATGCTGGAGGAACTCAGCAGGTCAGGCAACATCTATGGAAAAGAATAAACCTACCATTTTTTGGGCTGATACCCTTCTTCAGGACTCTTCAGTACAGAGACCAGAGGGACTAGGAAGGGGGAAGAAGACAAATAAAAGGGTGGGGGGAGAGAAAGGAGGATAGCCAGAAGGTGATAGCTGAAGCCAGATGGGTGAGAATGGTAAAAGGCTGGAGAAGAGGAATTTGATAGGAGAGGAGAGTGGACTATAGGAGAAAGGGAAGAAGGAAGGGTACCAACAGGTGATGATAGGCAGGCTGACTTACTTAAGTTGGGGGAACACCTTGTCGAGCACCTCCATTCCATCCAGCAAAAGCGGAATTTCCCGGTAGCCAACCATTATAATTCCTGTTCCGACATGTTGGTCCATAGCCTTCACTTTTGCCATGAATAGGACACTTTCAATGTGGAAGAGCAACACCTCTTATTCCATCTGGGTAGCCTCCAACCTGATGGCATGAATATTGATTTCTCCGTTTGGTAATTTTTCTTTCTCTCCCTCTCCCTCTTTTTCTATTCCCCACTCTGGCCTCTTATCTTTTCTCCTAACCTGCCTATCACCTCCCCCGGTGCCCCTCCTCCTTCCCTTTCTTCCATGGTCTACTCTCCTCTCCTATCAGATTCCTTCTTCTCCAAGCTGTTCAACAAAACCTGGCTTCATCTACAACCTTCTCTCTCGTCCTCCTTCCCCTCCCCCCATCTTTTTATCCTGGCGTCTCTCCCCTTCATCTCCAGTCCTGATGAAAGGTCTCGGCCCATAATGTCAAGTGTTTATTCATTTCCATAGATGCTGCCTGGCCTGATGAGTTCCTCCAGCATTTTGTGCGTGTTCCTTTGGATTTCCAGCATCTGCAGAATCTCGTGTGTTTATTAAAAACAGTTACTTTCCCCCAGCAGTAAGGCTGATCAACACCTCCACCCACTAACCCACCCCTCCACACCACAGCCACAACTTTATCATTTCTGTCAGTCACCTGACGTACACACGTTCCTGTGCCTTGCGTCTCTTTGTGGAAATACAATCAATACATATATATAAACTATCTTATGGATTAATATTTATTGTGTTTTTTTAGTGCTGTTTTCTCTATATTATTGTGAGATTCTTTTGTGCTGCATCAGATCCGGAATTACAAATTACTTTGTTCTCATTTACTCTCATGTACTGGAAATAACACTGAACAATCTTGAATCTTGAGGAGGCTTTGTACACTTCTTGGAGGTTGTCCTAATAGTGCAATTTCAGAGTTCTACATAGTGATGGAAACCTCTTTCATGTGCAGAGGCTTAAACTCAACAATTGCATTTATTTGCATAAAGAAAAGAATAAAAGTATCTACTGCTCTGGAGAAGAGTTCTCAGATTGAGTCACACAAAGGGATATTAGTATGGGTGGGAAAGAGTGCTCAGTTAATCACATACAATAACCCACCATCTACAAGACCATTTGACCATAAGACATAAGAGTAAAAAAGGCTATTTGGCCCATTGAGTCTGTTCCACCATTTGATCACTGCTGACTTATTTTCTGTCTCAACCATATTCTTCTGTGTTCTCCCTGTAACCTTTGACACTTTTACCAATCTCGTATAAACCTCTGCTTTTGTCAATGACTCCACTTCAACAGCTGCGTATGGCAATGAATTCTACAGATTCACCACCGTCTGGCGTAAGAAATTCCACCTCACCTCTGTTCTAAAACAATGTCATTGTATTCTGAGGCTGTGCTGTCTGGTCCTAGGCTCCCCCATGAGAGGAAACATTCTCTCCTCATCTCCACTATCTCGGCCTTTTAATACTCAATAGGTTTCAATGTGAACCCCCTTCATTCTTCTAAACTACAGCCAATACAGGCCGAGAGCCATCAAACATTCCTCAGATGTTAACCTTTCTATTCCTGGAATCATTACTGTTAACCTCCTATGAAGGCTCCCCAGTGCCAGCACATCCTTTCTTAGAAAGGGTGCCCAAAATTTGTCTTGCTAAGCAATCATTGAGATCAAATCTTTACTCAGTGCATGGAGGTAGTTCAAGGCAAAGCAAAAATGAAATGCGGGATAAAGTGTAACAGTTACAGAGAAAGTGCAGTGCAGGTAGACAATAAGGTCATAATGAGGTAAATTGTGATGTCAGGAATCCATCTTATTCTGCTAAGGAATCCCATTCAATAATCTTATAACAACAGGATAGAAGCTGTCTTTGAGCTTGGTGGTACACGTTTTCAGGACTTTGTATCTTCTGCCAAGTACTTTCTTGGTCATAGCATCAATGTGGTTGGACCAGGACAGGCCCTTCATGATGTTCACTGCCAGGAGCTCAAAGCGCTAAACCTCTTGACCCCAACACCACTGATGTAGACAGGAGCATGTATACCACCATTCTTCCTGCAGGCACTGTAAACGACCATCTGTTGGAGGAGCTCTTTGGGTCAGAGGAATAGTTTGTGTTCTGGGTCAAGATCTGACATCAGCACTAATGTAGGATCTCAACCTGAAATGTCAACCATCCAAGCAGTTTGTTTTTGCTCTGTATAATATCTCTCCCCTCATAGAGAAAACCATCAGCTCTTAAATGAGCCACTGTTTGTAAATTATTTTGGTCAGTGGTGTTCCAACTTGACAAGAGACTCTGCAGATGCTGTAAATCCAGAGTAACACAAAATGCTGGAAGAACCCAGCAGGTCAGACAGCATAGGTGGAGAGGAACAAAGAGTTGACATTTTGGGCCAAGATGCTTCATCAGCACTGGAAAAGAACAATGATGTCTCCCATTTTCTTATGTCCTCATGTGTCCTGAATGTAACATTAACTCCTCAATAGACATCACTGAAACTGATTACCTGGAATCTTCCCTTTGACGACAGCTCAGTGACGCCCTCTCTCACTACTCTCCAGCTGTGATCCCTGCTACTCTCACCTTGTAAATCTACTCCTCAGCCTTTTATCTCCAGTCCTGTCAAAGGGTCTCAGCCTAAAGTGTTAACTGTACTCTTTTCCTAGATGCTGCCTGGCCTGCTAAGCTCCTCCAGCATTTTGTGTGTGCTGCTCAGAGTTCCAGCATCTGCAGGTTTTCTTTTGTTTCCACTAACAGTGTTTGCTGGAGCTGTCTGTGAACTCTTCTAATAAATGCTTCATCCCCTGAAACAACTGTCCGGCAAAAGAAAGTGGTTAACTGACTGCAAAGTACATTCAGCCATCCTGAAGTTGTGAGCTATAATCAGAATCTATCAAATAGTTACATTAAATAAGTAGTGCAAAAACAAAAATAAAAAAGTAATGAGGTGGTGTTCATGGGTTCACTGGCCATTCAGAAATTGGATGGCAGAGGGGAAGAAGCTGTTCCTGAATCGTTGACGGTGTCCCTTCAGGCTCTGTACCTCCCGCCTGATGGTAACAGTGAGAGGTGGGCATGTTCTGGTGCTGGGAATCCTTAAGGATAGACACTGCCTTTTTGAGGCATTGGTCCTTGAAGATGTCTTTGATACTGCGGAGACTTATGATGCCTGTGATGGTGCTGACTAACTTTACCATTCTCAGCAGCTTTCTTCAATCCAGTGCAGTAACCTCCCTGCGCCCACCTCCCACCATACCAGACAGTGATGCAGCCAGGAATGGAATAGTCATAGTCATGGTCATACTTTATTAATCCCTGGGGAAATAGGTTTTCGTTTACAGTTGCTCATAAATAATAAATAGTAATAGAACCATAAATAGTTAAATAGTAATATGTAAATTATGCCAGTAAATTATGAAATAAGTCCAGGACCAGCCTATTAGCTCAGGGTGTCTGATCCTTCGAGGGAAGAGTTGTAAAGTTTGATGGCCACAGGCAGGAATGACTTCCTATGACGCTCAGTGCTGCATCTCGGAGGAATGAGTCTCTGGCTGAATGTACTCCTGTGCCCACCCAGTACATTATGTAGTGGATGGGAGACATTGACCAAGATGGCATGCAACTTAGACAGCATCCTCTTTTCAGACACCACCGTCAGAGAGTCCAGTTCCATCCCCACAACATCACTGGCCTTACGAATGAGTTTGTTGATTCTGTTGGTGTCTGCCATCCTCAGCCTGCTGCCCCAGCACACAACAGCAAACATGATCGCACTGGCCACCACAGACTCATAGAACATCCTCAGCATTGTCCGGCAGATGTTAAAGGACCACAGTCTCCTCAGGAAATAGAGACAGCTCTGACCCTTCTTGTAGACAGCCTCAGTGTTCTTTGACCAGTCCAGTTTATTGTCAATTCATATCCCCAGGTATTTGTAATCCTCCACCATGTCCACACTGACCACCTGGATGGAAACAGGAGTCACCGGTGCCTTAGCTCTCCTCAGGTCTACCACCAGCTCCTTAGTCTTTTTCACATTAAGCTGCAGATAATTCTGTTCACACCATGTGACAAAGTTTCCTACCGTAGCCCTGTACTCAGCCTCATCTCCCTTGCTGATGCATCCAACTATGGCAGAGTCATCAGAAAACTTCTGAAGATGGCAAGACTCTGTGCAGTAGTTGAAGTCCGAGGTGTAAATGGTGAAGAGAAAGGGAGACAAGACAGTCCCCTGTGGAGCCCCAGTGCTGCTGATCACTCTGTCGGACACACAGTGTTGCAAGCACACGTACTGTGGTCTGCCAGTCAGGCAATCAAGAATCCATGACACCAGGAAAGCATCCACCTGCATCGCTGTCAGCTTCTTCCCCAGCAGAGCAGGGCGGATGGTGTTGAACGCACTGGAGAAGTCAAAAAACATGACCCTCACAGTGCTCGCTGGCTTGTCCAGGTGGGCGTAGACACGGTTCAGCAGGAAGACGATGGCATCCTCAACTCCTAGTCGGGCCTGGTAGGTGAACTGGAGGGGATCTAAGTGTGGCCTGACCATAGGCCGGAGCAGCTCCAGAACAAATCTCTCCAGGGTCTTCATGACGTGGGAGGTCAATGCCACCGGTCTGTAGTCATTGAGGCCGCTGGGGCGCAGCGTCTTTGGCACAGGGACGAGGCAGGACGTCTTCCACAGTACAGGAACCCTCCGGAGCCTCAGGCTCAGGTTGAAGACATGGCGAAGTACTCCACATAGCTGAGGGGCACAGGCTTTGAGCACCCTGGTACTGACACCATGCGGTCCTGCAGCCTTGCTTGAGTTGAGACATTTCAGCTGTCTTCTCACCTGTTCAGCTGTGAAGCCCACCGTGGTGGTTTCGTGTGGGGGAGGGGTATAGTCATGAGAGCATGGTGGGGGACTGTGAGGAGGGGTAGGAGGGGAGAGTGGAATATGTGTTGCTTGGGGGCCGACAACAGATGGCTCATGTGGGGGATGGGCAGGGGCCACAATGTCAAATCTGTTAAGGAACAGGTTAAGTTCATTGGCCCTGTCCACACTTCCTTCAGCTCCTCTGTTGCTAGTTTGCCGGAACCCAGTGATGGTCCTCATCCCCCTCCAGACCTTTCTCATGTTGTTCTGCTGGAGTTTCCAATCAAGCTTCCTCCTGTACCTGTCTTTAGCCTCCCTGATCCTGGCTTTCAGGTCCCTCTGTATTGCCTTCAGCTCCTCCCTATTTCCATCTCTAAACACCCTCTTTTTAGCATTCAGGATATCCTTAATGTCCTTTGTCATCCATGGCTTGTTATTTGAATAACAAAGGACAGTTCTTGTCGGAACATTGCAGTCCACACAGAAGTTGATGTAATCAGTGATTGCACTCTGTGAGCCCATCAATATCCTCTCCATGTGGCTCACAGAGTGCCTGCCAGTCTGTCACCTCAAAACAACCCTGGAGCGCCTCATAAGCCTCCTCCGACCATTTCCTCGCTGTCCTCGAGGTTGCAGGTTTACTCTTCATCAGAGGCACATAGCAGGGTTTTAGATGCACCAGGTTGTGATCTGACCTTCCCAGTGGGGGAAGGGGAGAGGAGCTGTATGCATCCTTAACGTTAGCGTACATCAAATCCAGAGTCCTCTCCCCTCTGGTTGTACAGCTCACATACTGCGTGAAGTTGGGCAGTGTTCTAGCCATGGTAACCTGGTTGAAGTCACCCGAGATGGTAGTGAGGGCACTCGGGTGCTGGGTTTGTAATCTGGTTATGACGGTGTAAAGGCTGTTACACGCCGACGTCGGGTTGGCAGAGGGAGGGATGTACACAACAACCACAATTGTATGTGAGATTTCCCTTGGCAAATAATATGGCCGGAGTCCAACAGCAAAAAGTTCAATATCCGGGCTACAGACACGTTCCTTGATCGTAATATGCCCAGGATTGCACCATCTGTTATTTACCAGAACCGCCAGCCCCCCTCCTTTACGCTTACCACTCTCAGTGCAATTCCGGTCAGCTCGAACGTCTGGTCAGGTATGTCCTCGTGCAGCCACGTCTCAGTGAAGCACATGACACTGCTCTCCCGAAATGATCTCTGACTTCTGACAAGCGCAGTCAGTTCATCCATTTTATTCCCCAGTGATCTCACATTTCCCATGATAAGAGAGGGAAGACACGGCTTATAACTTCTCTTCTCCAAAAGCCTCTGTTGTCTTGACCCGATCCTCTTCCCTCACCTTTTTGATCCCCCTCTGCTTCCTCTGTGTGTTTTCCTCCAGATTTCAGCTGGGATGTCTGCTGCTCTGTTCGCTAAACCGGCAGGCATGAGCGCAATCAATTGGTCCCTGGAATAAACAATGCTGCCATCCTGCTGCCACGCTAATGAGAGATGTCCAAATGTAACTAATTCCAGCGCTAAAAAAACAAGTAAAAGGGCCTGTGCTGTGCTGTACTATTCTATGTTCTATGTTAACTCAGCACGTCAGGTAGCATCTATAGAGAGCTATAATAACCCTTGGGTCTCAAAATGTTGACTCTTTATTCCTCTCCATTGATGCTGCCTGACCTGCTAAGAAACTTGTGGATCGGGAGAGTTCAAGTTCAATTATTATCAACCATAGCGAAATGAAACAGCGTTCTTCTCGTGCCGGGGTGCAACACATATTACCAACAGCACACAGCACGCTGCAAATAGTACAAATAACACACATGGTTCTGATTTCAGAAAAAACATGCAGTCTCAAAGAAAAATAATAATAATATAACCCAAGTCCCTGAAACGAATGACTGTAGATTGTCCTGGTCCAGTTTGTTCTTCAACTGAGCAAACACTGGGGGCAGCTCGGAGTGAATACTGGAGAGCAGCACCAACAGGAGGGCCGAATTCCCAAGCCAGCATGATCCCAGCATGCCTAACAGACACCCCTGCTCTCTCCACTGAGCAGCTACAACAGGCTGCTACATCCAAGGTGACCTCTGCAGCTGAGGCCCTGACCTTACTACAACCAAGGCAAAGCTGCTCCCCGGCATTGATCTCACCAATGAACCAGTGAACCAGATTTACTGCAGTACTCTGTGTTACCAATATCCAACAGGGTCTTGCAATCCCGATGAAAACAACCAAAATAATCACTCAAACTGTTTGCTGGAGGTGATGTTACCTGGTCCTCTCACTGCCAGCCTTTGAAAACGTATCTGTTATAGGTCTGAACAATTAGGGTCTGGGGAATCACCCTTATTAAGCCTGAAATGCAGCTAATTGGAGGAGGTAGTTAAATCTCGCGCAGCTGGATTTAAAAGAACTGACTTTTCGAGCAAGCAAGTTAACACCTGACAAGGTCATATTCACCATTAACCCTTAGAGTTCACACATTAGACATGCCCGACATGCCAAGGGTGGATAGTGTGAAGCTGTTCCAATTAACAGACTAGTCAAGTGCCAAGGAAGCAGGATTCAGACAGCAGATACACTCAGGGATGCGTGTGTAAAAGTAAAACCTGGAACTGGCTATTTGTGGGGGGTGCTCAAAGAGACAACCAGGGTCTCCAAGAAAAGTTTGGGCAGGACCCTAATGATGAATAATTTACAGAGACGTGAGCAAACAGAAGCAAAATAAGATCTAATGGGGCAGCTGTAATATTAGATTCAACGTGCTTCTGTGTTGTAATTTGGATGTAATAACTTGTTTGTTCATACCCATTTCCCCAAGGTTCACACTGAGTGACGGGTATATGAGACACCCTGCCAGGGATGGGTTGTAGAGGCACATACACTTTAGAAACTCTTGGGTAGGCAAATGGATGATAGAAGAATGGAGGGCTGTGTGGAAGGAAAGGATTTAACGTAGAGTAGGTTAAAAGGTCAGCACAACACCGAGGGCCAAATGGCCTTACTGTGTTGTAATGTTTTATATTCTAAATGATTAAGCTGAGCATTCAGCCCCAGCTGGTCCAAGCAGGTGCTCTGGCCCATATGAACTTCTTCCCACCCCTCCCCTGTTCATCGCATAGAACACAGAACGTAGAACATAACCGCACAAGAACAGTCCCCTCAGCCAAGCCAATTAAGTTCGTAATCAAATGACCAACTAAACTAATCTCTTCTGCATACTCAATGTCTACATTATTCCAATTTTCTCACATCCATGTGTCTAGCTAAACGTCTCTTAAAAGTTTCTAATGTATCTGCCTCTTCCACATTCCAGGCAACCACCACTCTCTGCATAAAAACCTTTGCCCTTCACATTTCCTTTAAAATTACCCTCGCTCACCTTTAATACATTCCTCTGATAGTAGACATTTCAACCCTGGGAAAAAGATACTGTCTGCCTCCTCTATCTATGCTTCTCATAATCTTATAAACCTCTATCAGATCTCCCCTCGGCCTCTACCGCTCCAGAGAAAACAACCCAAGTTTATCCAGCGATCTCATTTTCTCTGTTCCTTAATCCCTTGTGACTTTATCCAGTTTCTCCGTAAATCCACCTATATGTAACTGCTTCTTGTGGGAATAAGTTCCCACATCTCATCACCTCATTGCTTCTCTGTTAGATGTCACGGTCTGTATCGTGAATGAGGCACAATTTCCATAAAAAAAATAGAACACTACAGCACAGTGCAGTCTCATCAGCCCACCATGTTATATCATTATTTCAACCTACTCTAAGATTAATCTAAATCTTCCCTCCTACATAGCTTCCAAAGAGAAAAGCCAGAACTTGCTCAACCTTCCTTCATAAGACATGCTCAGGCAAAGTGATCAGGCCTCAGTTCCTCTTCTGTGTCAGTTCCTCATGACCTTCAAATTCCTTAATCTTTCAAATATTTACCTATCTCCACCTTAAACATATCTGAAAATCTGGCCTCCAGCACCCTCGGGGGTGAGCAGCCCAGAGATTCACTCCCTGCTGAGAGAGGAGGTTCCGACAGGAGGACTGATGCTTTACTTCTGGATTACTGTCGCCAGACAATCACACTGACAGCTCCACCCGTCACTAAATGCAGATTCTACGCTTAATCTTTGGTGCTTAATGAGGCAATGGGTGATGAACAACAAGGCTCTGACCTGTGGACAAGGAGATGGGGAATCAGGAGGTGTGATAGATGCATGGGAAGCAATTGGGCTGAGAAAAAAACTAACCCAATCACTTGAAATGGTGCTTCCTTCATTATCTCAAACAACACATGTTCAAGAAACGTCAATAGCTTCTCCAGAGACCATAAAACCATAAGACCATAGTAGAGTCGGAGCAGAATTCGGCCATTTGGCCCATCACCCAGGACATCGTTCTTCTAATTGCTACATTCAGGAGGAGGTACAGGAGCCTGAAGACACACACCCAACATTTTAGGAACATCTTTGAAAAGGTGCCACACAAGGCTGTTTAACAGGCAGATTATGAGCCCATGGTATTACAGGCCCAATTTTATAGGCATCCGTTAGTCTCGTGAGACCATGGATTTGCACCTTGGAAGGTTTCCAGGGCGCAGGCCTGGGCAAGGTTGTATGGAAGACTGGCAGTTGCCCATGCTGCAAGTCTCCCCTCTCCACACCACCAATATTGTCCAAGGGGAGGGCACTAGGGCCGATGCAGCTTGGCACTGGTGTCGTCACAGAGCAATGTGTGGATAAGTGCCTTGCTCAAGGACACAACACGCTGCCTCAGCTGAGGCTCGAACTAGCGACCTTCAGATCACAAGCCTTAACCACTGGACCACGTGCCAACACCAATACTAGCATGGATAAAGTAGTGACTTACTGACAGGTGGCAAAGAGTGAGAACGAAGGGAACCTTTTCTGGTTGGCTGTGACTGGTGGTGCTCCACAGGGGCCTGTGTTGGTACCAATGCTTTCGAAGTTATGTGTCAATGATTTGGATGATGGAATTGATGGCTTTGTTGCAAAGTTTGCAATCGATATGAAGATAGGTACTGGAGCAGGTAGTTTTGAGGAAGCTGCAAGGCTACATAAGGTCCAGGACAGATTAGGAGAATGGGCAAAGAAAGGGCAGATGGAATACAGTGTCGGGAAGTGTATGGTCATGCACTTTGGTAGAAGAAATGAAAGGGTTGGCTATTTTCTAAATGAAGAAAATCTAAGGTGCAAGGACACTTGTGAGTCTTTGTGCAGGATTCCCCAAAGGTTAATTTGTCGATTGAATCTGTGGTAAGGAAGGCAAATGCAATGTCAGCATTCATTTCAAGAAGACTAGAATATAAAAGCAAGAGTGTAATGTTGAGAGCTTATAAAGCACTGGTGAGGCCTCACTTGGAATATTGACAGCAGTTTTGGGCCTTTCAACTTAGAAAGGATGTCCTGAAACTGGAGAGGGTTCAAAAGAGGTTCACAAAAATGATTCCAGAATTGAACGGCTTGTTATATGTGCTTGATGGCTCTGGGCCAATATTCACTAGAATTCAGAAGAATGAGGGGTGACCTCATTGAAACCTATTGAATGATGAAAGGTCTTGATAGAGTGGATGTGGAGAGCATGTTTCCTATGGTGGGAGAGTTGAGGATCAGAGGACACAACCTCAGAATAGAGGGGTGTCCTTTTAGATCGGAGATGAGGGGGGATTTCTTTGGCCAGAGAGTGGTGAATCTGTGGAATTTGTTGCCACAGGCAGCTGCGGTGGCCAGGTCTTTATGTATACTTAAGACAGAGGCTGTTAGATTATTGATTGGTCAGGGCATGAAGGGATGGGTGGGGGGGAAGGCAGGAGATTGGGGCTGAGAGGAAATATGATCAACCATGATGAAATGGTGGAGCAGACTTGGTGGGTCAATATCTCATGGTCTTATGGTCTTATCTTCTGTCTGCTATCAGATTTCAGAACAGAAAATGAACCCATGAACACTACCTCTCTATTTTTCACTGCTTACAGGATTTAAGTTCTATGGTATATACAGTATTTATATATTGTAAACCAATCTTCAGTCCTTGGACTCACTTTACACCGCACGCTGTCGGAGCAGTGCTGCCAGGATAACCAAGGACACGACCCACCCAGCCAACACACTTTTCGTCCCTCTTCCCTCCGGGAGAAGGCTCAGGAGCTTGAAGACTCGTACGGCCAGATTTGGGAACAGCTTCTTTCCAACTGTGGTAAGACTGCTGAACGGATCCTGACCCGGATCTGGGCCGTACCCTCCAAATATCCAGACCTGCCTCTTGTTTTTTTTTGCACTACCTTACTTTCCCTTTTCTATTTTATATTTATGATTTATAATTTAAATTTTTAATATTTACTATCGATTTGTACTCCACGGAGCGCGAAGTGCAGAATCAAATATCGCTATGATGATTGTACACTCGAGTATCAAATGTTTGGCGACAATTAAGTAAAGTATATTTCCTATTGTGTTTATAGTTATTGCACAATACTGCTGCCACAAAACAACACATTTCATAATTATGCCAGTGATATTCAAACTGATTCAAGTCTGCTCTGCTATTCCGTCATGGCTGATTTATTATCCCTCTCAAATCTATTCCCCTGCCTTCTCCCAGTAACCTTTGACACCCTGACTAATCAAGACACCTCTGGTTTAAGTATTCTCAATGACTTGTCCTCCACAACCACCCACGGCAATGAATTCTACAGATTCATCGCCTTCTTGCTAAATAGCTTCTGGTTATTTTGCTCTGGATGTCAGATGTGGGAATCCTGGGAATCTTTCAGTCTCCCAGATGGCCACATCTGCACCAGGTACATCGAGATGCAGCTCCTGAGAGACTGTGTTCGGGATCTGGAGCTGTGGCTCGATGACCTACAGCTTATTAGGGAGAGTGAACAGGAGATAGATAGGAGCTACAGGGAGTTAGTCACCCAGAGGCTACGAGAGTTAGATAAGTGGAGGACTGTCAGGGGAGGGATGGGATGAGCTCAGACAGTAGAGAGCACCCCTGTGGCCCACACCCTCAGAAATCATTATCTCGTTTTGGATGCTTTTGGGGGGGAATAACCCGACAGAGGACGACCATGGCGATTGGGTCTCGGGCACTGAGCCTGGTTCTGTGGTGCAGAAGGGAAAGAAGAAGATGAGGAACGTGGAAGTCATAGGGGATTCCATAGTGAGGGGAACAGACAGGAGGTTCTGTCAGCCTGATAGAGATACCCGCATGGTGTGTTGCTTCCCAGGTGCCAGGGTACGGGATGTCTCGGATCGGGTGCAGAGTATTCTGAAGGGTGAGGGTGAACAGCCAGAAGTCTTGGTACACGTTGGTACGAATGACATAGTAGAAAAAGGGAGGAGACCCTGTGGAGAGAATTCAGGGAGTTGGGTAGGAAGCTGAAAAGCAGGACCACTAGGGTAGCAATTTCAGGATTGCTGCCTGTGCCATGAGCTAACAAGCGCAAGAATAGCATGATCAGGCATATTAATGTGTGGCTGACAGACTGGTGTAGGGGGCAGGGATTCAGATGCCTGGATCTCTGGGGCCTCTTCTGGGGGAGGTACGACCTGTACAAAGAGGATGGGTTACACCTGAACTCAAAGAGGTCCAATATCCTAGTGGGCACATTTAATAGAGCTGTTAGGGAGGGTTTAAACTAATTTGGCAGGGGGATGAGAACCGGAGTGATAGGGTTGAGGAAGGGGGAAACAGAAATAAATCAAAGATAGCGTGCAACAGAGATGATAGAAAGGACAGGCAGGAGATGAGGTGTAATCACAGCCAGTGGGATGAGTTACAGGGCAATAGAGGCGAGGTGCAGTTAAAACAGAAAGCAACAAATACTGGACTGAGAGTGTTATATTTGAATGCACGCAGCATAAGGAATAAAATGGACGATCTTGAAATTCAGCTACAGACTGGCAAGTATGATGTTGTGGCCATCTCTGAAACTTGGCTAAAGGATGGCTGCCATTGGGAGCTGAATGTCCAATGATATACGGTGTATCAGAAAGATAGGTTAGTAGGCAGAGGGGGTGGTGTGGCTCTGTGTATAAGAAATAATATTAAATCATTAGAAAAGGATGACATAGGATTGGAAGGTGTAGAGTCTCTATGGGTTGAGTTAAGAAATGGCAAGGGTAAAAGGACCCTAATGGCAGTTGTATACAGGCCTCCAAACAGCAGCCAGGATGTGGATTACAAACTACAGCAGGAGATAGAAAAGGCGTGTCAGAAGGGCAATGTCATGATAATCGTTGGGGATTTTAACATGAAAATGGATTGGGAAAACTAGGCCAGTACTGGACCAGAAGAGAGAGAATTTGTAGAATGTTTAAGGGATGGCTTTTTAGAATATATTGTTGTTGAGCCCACTACGGGATCAGCTGTGCTGGAGTGGGTGTTGTGCAATGATCCGGAGGTGATAAGAGAGCTTTAGCTTAAGGTGAAATCATCGGACAAAGTCAGCATGGATTTGTGAAAGGAAAATCATGTCTGAAGAATCTCATAGAATTTTTTGAGGATGTAACTAGTAGAGTGGATGGGGGAGAACCAGTGGATGTGGTATATTTGGATTTTCAAAAGGCTTTTGACAAGGTCCCACACAGGAGATTAGTGTGCAAACTTAAAGCACACGGTATTGGGGTAAGGTATTGATGTGGATGGAGAATTGGTTGGCAGACAGGAAGCAAAGAGTGGGAGTAAACGGGATCTTTTCAGAATGACAGGCAGTGACTAGTGGGGTACCGCAAGGCTCAGTGCTGGGACCCCAGTTGTTTACAATATATATTAATGACTTGGATGAGGGAATTAAATGCAGCATTTCCAAGTTTGCGGATGACACGAAGCTGGGTGGCAGTGTTAGCTGTGAGGAGGATGCTAAGAGGATGCAGAGTGACTTGGATAGGTTGGGTGAGTGGGCAAATTCATGCCAGATGCAATTTAATGTGGATAAATGTGAAGTTATCCACTTTGGTGGCAAAAATAGGAAAACAGATTATTATCTGAATGGTGGCCAATTAGGAAAAGGGGAGGTGCAACGAGATCTGGGTGTCATTATACACCAGTCATTGAAAGTGGGCATGCAGGTACAGTAGGCGGTGAAAAAGGCGAATGGTATGCTGGCATTTATAGCGAGAGGATTCAAGTACAGGAGCAGGGAGGTACTACTGCAGTTGTACAAGGCCTTGGTGAGACCACACCTGGAGTATTGTGTGCAGTTTTGGTCCCCTAATCTGAGGAAAGACATCCTTGCCATAGAGGGAGTACAAAGAAGGTTCACTAGATTGATTCCTGGGATGGCAGGACTTTCATATGAAGAAAGACTGGATGAACTGGGCTTGTACTCGTTGGAATTTAGAAGATTGAGGGGGGATCTGATTGAAACGTATAAAATCTTAAAGGGATTGGACAGGCTAGATGCAGGAAGATTGTTCCCGATGTTGGGGAAGTCCAGAACGAGGGGTCACAGTTTGAGGATAGAGGGGAAGCCTTTTAGGACCGAGATTAGGAAAATCTTCTTCACACAGAGAGTGGTGAATCTGTGGAATTCTCTGCCACAGGAAACAGTTGAGGCCAGTTCATTGGCTATATTTAAGAGGGAGTTAGATATGGCCCTTGTGGCTACGGGGATCAGGGGGTATGGAGGGAAGGCAGGTACAGGGTTCTGAGTTGGATGATCAGCCATGATCATAATAAATGGCGGTGCAGGCTCGCAGGGCCGAATGGCCTACTCCTGCACCTATTTTCTATGTTCTATGTTTCTATGAACCCTTAGGGAACAATTTTCACAATATGATCGAGTTCACTTTGAAATTTGAGAAGAAGAAACTAAATTCCAATGTGTCGGTATTTCAGTGGAATAAAGGAAATTACAATGGCATGAGAGGGGAACCGGCCAAGGTTGACTGGAAAGGGACACTAGCAGGAAGGACAGCAGAGCAGCAATGGCTGGAGTTTCTGTGAAAAATGAGGGAAGTGCAAGACAGATATATTCCAAATAAGAAGAAATTTTCAAATGGAAGAAGGACACTACCATGGCTGACGAGTCAGAGCCAAAGTAAAAGCAAAAGAGAGGGCATACAAGGAAGCCAAAGCTAGTGGGAAGATAGGGGATTGGGAAGCTTATAAAAACTTGCAGAATGAAACTAAGAAGGTCATTAAGAAGGAAAAGATGAATTATGAAAGGAAGCTGGTGACTAACATCAAAGAAGATACTAAGAGCTTTTTTTAGTTTACAAAGGGTAAAAAAGAGTTGAGGGTAGATATAGGACAAATGGAAAATGATGCTGGAGATATTATAATGAGAGTCGCAGAGATGGCAAAGGAACTGAACGCGTATTTTGCATCAGTCTTCACAGTGGAAGACGTCTGCAGTATACCAGACATTCAAGGGTGTCAGGGAAGTGAAGTATGTGCAGTGAAAATTACAACTGAGAAGGTGCTCAGGAAGCTTAATGGTCTGAGGGTGGATAAATCTCCTGGACCTGATGGACTGCACCCTTGGATTCTAAAGGAAGTAGCTGGAGAGATTGTGGAGGCATTAACAATGATCTTTCAAGAATCAATAGATTCTGGCATTGTACCGGATGACTGGAAAATTGCAAATGTTACTCCACTATTTAAGGGGAGGCAGCAAAAAGGAAACTATAGACTTGTTAGCCTGACCCCACTCACATCCCCATCTACATCAATGGAGCTGTAGTGGAGTGTGTATCAAGCTTCAAATTCCTTGGTGTCCACATTTCCGAGGATCTCACCTGGTCCCTGAACTCCTCCATCTTGATCAAAAAGGCGCAACTGCTGAGCATCAAGAAAGCTCACCTCTGTCCCAGGATACTGAAGGGCATTTACCACTGTACCATTGAGAGCATACTCACCAACTGTATCTCAGTGTGGTATGGCAATTGTCCCGTATCGGACCGCAAATCACTCCAGCGTGTGGTGAAAACTGCCCAGCGGATTATCGGCACCCAGTTGCCCACCATTGAGAACATCTACCATAAACGCTGCCTGGGCAGGGCAAAAAGCATTATCAAGGGTGCATCTCACCCTAACCATGGACTTCTTACTCTCCTCTCATCCGGTACGTGCTACAGGAGCCTCTGCTCCCCCACCAGCAGGCACAGGAAGAGCTTCTTCCCTGAGGCTGTGACCCTACTGAACCTCACATCACAGCACTAAGCAGTATTGCACCCAGATTGTACTGTCTCAGTACTTTTATATTTGTGTGCTGTAGCACTTACTTTTTATTCGCAGTTATTTTGTAGATAACACTATTCTTTGCATTTCTGGTTGGATGCTAACTGCATTTCATTGGCTTTGTATCTGTACTCAGCACAATGACAATAAAGGTGAATCTAATCTAATCTAATCAGTGGTTGGGAAGTTGTTGGAATCAATTGTTAGGGATGAGATTACGAAATACCTGAAGGCACATGACAAAATAGGCCAAAGACAGCATGGTTTCCTGAAAGGAAAATTCTGCCTGACTAACCTACTGGAATTTTTTGAGGAAATTACAAGCAGGGTAGACAAAGGAGATTTAGTAGATGTGGTGTACTTGGATTTTCAGAAGGCCTTTGACAAGATGCCTCACATGAGGCTGCTTAGCAAGATAACAGCCCATGGAATTACAGCCAGGGGAATTACTAGCATGGGTGGAGCATTGGTTGATTGGCAGAAAACAGAGAGTGGGAATAAAGGGATCCTATTCTGGCTGGCTGCCGGTTACCAGTGGAGTTCCACAGGGGTTGGTGTTGGGACCGCTGCTTTTTACAATATATGTCAATGATTTGGACTATGAGATCAATAGATTTGTGGCTAAGTTTGCTGATGATACAAAGATAGGTGGAGGAGCAGGTAGTGTTGAGGAAACAGAGAGCCTGCAAAGAGACTTAGATATTTTAGGGGAAATGGGCAAAGAAGCAGCAAATGAAATACAATGTTGGAAAGTGTATGGTCATGCACTTTGGTGGAAGACATAAACGGGCAGACTATTACTTAGATGGGGAGTGAATTAAAAATGCAGAGATGCAAAGGGACTTGGGAGTCCTTGTTCAGGATACCCTAAAGGTTGAGTCGGAGGTGAGGAAGGCAAATGCAATATTGGCATTCATTTCTAGAGGTACCGAGTATAAGAGCAGGGATGTGATGTTGAGGCTCTATAAGGCACTCGTGAGACCACACTTGAGTATTGTGTGCAGTTCTGGGCTCCTTATTTTAGAAAGGATATACTGACATTGGAGAGGGTTCATAGAAGGTTCACGAGAATGATTCCAGGAATGAAAGGGTTACCATATGAGGAACATCTGGCAGCTCTTGGGCTGTATTCCCTGGAAGTTCAGGAGAATGAGGGAGAATCTCATAGAAACATTCCAAATGTTAAAAGGCCTGAACAGATGAGATATAGCAAAGTTATCTCCCATGGTATGGGAGTCTAGGACAAGAGGGCATGACTTCAGGATTGAAGGACGTCCATTTAGAACAGAGATGTGGAGAAATTACTTTAGTCAGAGGGTGGTAAATCTGTGGAATTTGTTGCCACAAGCGGTTGTGGAGACCAAGTCATTGGGTATAATTAAGGCAGAGATAGATAGGTTCTTGATTAGCCAGGGCATCAAAGGGTATGAGGAGAAGGCAGGGGGTGGGGATGACTGGAAGAATTGGATCAGCCCATGATTGAATGCCAGGGCAGACGTGATGGGCTTATGGCTAAGTTACCACTGCCTCCAGGTAGCCACCCCTGCTTTTGCTGTCTTAACTGACATTATTTAACAGTGGGGGGGGGGGGTGGTGAACACAGCAGCTTTTGTCTTTTGTATCACCTGATTTTTCTGAGTAACCCCATCCACCAGCTAACCTCCCTTAGGACACTCTGGAGCTCTACTCTGGCCAGGAGACTAATACAGCAAGTAGACTCATGGCTTTGGACAATCCGACATGGGTCCTGTCCGTATGGAGTTTGCAAATTCTCCCTATGAGCATGCGAGCTTCTCCCAGATGTTTCAGTTTCTTCCTACATCCTGAAGGCACGCTGGTTTGCTGCTGTAAGTGGTTGGATCTCATTCAGAGTTATTTATCACATGGACATCAAAACATACAGTGAAACCTGTCATTTACATTCACAACCACCACAATCAAAGGATGTGCTTGTGGCAGCCTGCAAGTATCACCACACATGCTGGCACCAACAAAACATGCCCACCATTTCAGCAGAACAGCACAAGCAACAAACCAAGGCCAGTTCCTCCCTGCCAAATTCCCTTATCCAGCCATTGGACTGGTGGTCATTTCTATGATACCGGACCCAACATCTTGATGACGAAGCCCACTACACCAGCTGAACATGACATATCTGCTATATTTCCTGCTTACTATTTTTGCAACCAAATCACATTGCTCTCGAACATCACCCTCCTCTCTAACAACATCTCCTCAAATCACCCTCCTCTCTAACAACATCTCCTCCAAATCACCCTCCTCTCTAAAACATCTCCACAAATCACCCTCCTCTTTAACAACACCTCCACAAATAATCATTCTCTCTAACAACATCTTTATCAATCTCCACTGGCTCCAGTTCTGAGAAGAGCACAGCTTTAAGGCTCTCTACTTCTTTCTTCTTATGTCACCGATGTTCAAGATCCCTCTCCTCCTCCAACTCCAAACACTTGCAGATCTGCAGACTTTATCCCTTCTCCAGCAGTGGCCACACCATCTGACTGGAAGCCAATGTTTGCATTTCTCAATCCAGAAGTATCTCCTTCCTTCATCCTTTAAGACATCTCTGGATTATCTCTGAATTGGAAGTATTTGTATATATATATTCAACGTCCCATAAAGTGTTAAGTTATCTCCTTTGAAGAGTCTTAAGACAGTTTTTTCATTAAATATGTGACATTAATGAGCTGTATCTCTGTAACACAATCTAAATGGTGAGTATCAGTTTAGTGTCTTTGATGAGGACATTGTACTAAAGTAATGGGAAATGCTGGCATGAAAGTCCCAGTGGGGGATCACAAACCAGGAACCACTCAGGAGAATGATTCAAAGCATCAAAAGTGGGTGGATTTATTTGATTGTGCTTTGTAAAATGGCCATTAACTGAGGACAATTCCAAAGCTCATGTCTGTGCCTGCAGTCCACCTCTTCCCTCCTTCTCCAGTAGTGTGAAGATTGGAAGTCTGGATCAATGACACCTCCTCTTATATGTCTCTAATTTAGCATTAGATCCTACCTGTTGTAAAAAAAAAATGGCGGCATGGTGCCATAGCAGTTAGCACAATGCTCTACAGTCCTCGCAATCCACCATTAGGGTTGACACATTTCACTGTATGCTTTGATGTTTCAATGTACATGTGACAAATAAAACCAATCTACTTTCATCTTTGGTGCTGTTGGTGGTTATAAGGCTTACATTTGAAGGTCGTTTTCCCATCCTGTGGTCAATCAAGGGAAAGGAAGTGGGGATTCAAGGTTATGCAAGGTGGGTCAGTGTGTCAAGAGGTGGAAGGGGCTGTGATTCCTGGGTCAGAAATGTGAGGTTTAACATCTTTTCCAAAACCTGAGTATACACTTAGTGTCACACCTACTTATTAATGCAAATATCCAATCAGCCAATCATGTAGCAGGAACTCAATGCATAAAAGCACGCAGACGTGGTCAAGAGGTTCAGTTATTGTTCAGACCAAACATCAGAATGGAGAAGAAATGTGATCTAAGTGGCTTTGACTGTGGAATGATTGTTGATCCTAGACGGTGCTAGTTCACAGAAAATAGTGTGAGATCAAAAAAAAACATCCAGTGAGTGACAGTTCTGTGGGCAAGGGTATTAAGGCATCCGTTTAGTCTTGCGAGACAATGGATCTGCGCCTGGAAAGTCTTCACTCTCCAGGGTGCAAGCCTGGGCAAGGTTGTATGGAAGACCAGCAGTTGCCCATGCTGCAAGTCTCCCCTCCCCACGACACCGATCTTGTCCAAGGGAAGGGGCAAGGGCCGATACATCTTGGCACCAGTGCTGTCGCAGAGCACTGTGTGGTTAAGTGCCTTGCTCAAGGACACAACATGCTGCCTCGGCTGGGGCTCGAACTCACGACCTTCAGATCGCTAGTCCAATGCCTTAACTACTTGGCTACGTGCACACCTTGTTAATGAGAGAGGACAGAGGAGAATGGCTAGACTGGTTCAAACTGACAGGAAGGTGACAGTAACTCAAATAGCCATGTGTTAAAACAGTGGTATGCAGAAGAGCATCTTTGAATGCACAACACATTGAACTTTAAAGTGAATGGGCTAAAGCAGCAGATGATCACGAATATACATTGAGTGGTAAGTTTATTAGGTACAGGAGGTAATGAGGCCACTGAGTGTATGTGTACCCCAACCACATGCAATCCCGATCCCAATAAATGCCCCAATCCCAATCCTTTATTCAGAGCTACCTAATAAACTGCTATTGAGTGCAGAAGTTGGAATCTTATATTGCAGTTATACAAGATGTTAGTAAGGTCACGTGCGAAATATTGTGTCCAGTTTTGGTGACTATGCTGTAGGAAAGCTTCCACTAAGCTGGGGAGAGTATGGAGCAGATTTACGAGGCAGTTGCCGGAACATGAGGGACCAAGCTATGGAGAGAGACTGAGCAGGTTGGGACTTTGGAGAATAAGGGGTGATCTTTTAGTGCTGAACAAATTCACGGGAAGCAGGAATAAGGCGAATGCATTCAGTCTTTGACCCCGTGCTGGGGAATCGAGAATTAGAGGATAGGTTTAAGCTGAGAGGGGAGAGATTTAAAAGGAACTTGAGAGGCAACTGTTTTACATAGAGGTGGTATACTTATGGAACGAGCTGCCAGCGGAAGTGGTTGAGGCAGGTATATCAACAAGCACGATAACGTAACAATCAGCATAACTCCTACTGTGCTAGCAACCAGCACAAACGGGAATGGACACATGCTTGTTTGAGTATCATACTTCCTGGCTACATCAGAATAATGCAAAATAAGTCAACTAAGCAGTTTCTGGGTGTACAGTCACAAATATCTAGAGTGGTACTGCAGAGAACATTCTAACTGGCTGTATCACCGTCTGGATATCTTTAAGGAGCAAAGCCTCAAAAAGATGGCGTCCATTATTAAGGACCCCCATTGTCCAGGTCATGCCCTGTTCTCATGGTTACCATCAGGAAGGAGGTACAGGAGCCTGAAGACACACACTCAGTGATTCAGGAACAGCTTCTTCCTCTCTGTGAACAGATTTCTGAATGGATATTGAACCCATGAACACTACCTCACTACTTTTTTACTTCTATTTTTGCACTGCTTACACACTGTAATTCAAAGGTTTTTTCTCAACAAAGTCAACAAATTTCACAACATATGCCAGTGACATTAAAACTGATTCTGATTCTGAGTTCTGACTTGCAGGGTTATAGATGCCCTGGGATCAGACCAGCCTCCTCTTTCTCAAGTTGTACAGCAGTGATGGGCTGAATATCCTCCCTCTGTGCCATGATTCTCTTCCAAGATGTAAACGATCAATATTATGTTTCATTCCACTGAAACGTGAAGAAAATCGATTTTCAATTGCACACTGTGAAAAGAAACATTACAATACTGAACTTGAAGACAATTTTCTTTTCTGAACTCTTGGAAATACTGAGTATTTTTGCACTCCCTGACAGATTTGGGAGTGCGGGATTGTCGAGCCGGAATCCAATGAGTACATAGCTCATAAATCACTCAGTGACTTGCTCTGCCTCCTGATCTGTACCTGTCTGTTTAATCACTTACGCCATTGCTAAATTTAAATTAAACACTGCTATTAGTATACCTGTGATGACTGGCATATCCTATACATGGCAATGAAACTACGAATAATTTCAAAACATTTCATGCTTAATCCTTTAAATTTTTGGGTTATATTTGCATGAAGGATTTGGCAGAGATGTTAAGGGAGGGAATTAAATCTTTTGGGATTCAAGATGGGAATGAAAGAGAAGTTGGCAAGATCTGGTCTGGTACCATACCCCAGGAATTGCACAGTGAGCCATGAGACCATAAGCTGAATGGCTCTAATGACACTGAAGTCATTTGTCCCATTGAGTCTGCTCTGTCATTCCATCATGGCTGATTTACTGTCCCTCTCAACCGCATTCTCCTGCCTTCTCCCATAGCCTTTGGCACCCTGATTAATCAAGAAACTATCAGCCTCCACTTTAAATACACCCAATGATTCGACCTCTTCAGCTGTCTGTGGCAATGAATTCCACAGATTCACCACCTCTGGTGAAAAAATTCCTCCTCAACTCTGTTCTAAATAGACGTCTCTCTATTCTCAGTGTGTGCCCTCAGGTCTTAGACTCCCTCACAACAGTAAACATCCTCTCCACACGCACTCTATCTAGGCCTTTCAATTTCTGATGTTACATTTTTCTGAACTCTATTGGAAGTCTATAGGAGATCTCTGCCTGGGGAACACAGCAGATTGAGCAACATCTGTCGGGGGAAAGAAAAAGTCGACAGGTATTTCCCCCTTAGGCTGGGTGAGACTAGACCAGAGGTCAAAGGTTTAGGGTGAAAGGTGAAATAGATTGGGAATCTGAGGGAACTATTTCACTCAGAGGGTGTGTGAGCATGGAACAAGCGGCCAGCAGAAGTGGTGGATGTTGGTTTGATTGTAACGTTAAGAGAAGTTTCGATGAGAACATGGATGGAAGGGGTATGGAGAGATATGGTCCAGGTGCAGGTAGGTAGAACTAGGCAGAAGACCTCGGAATTTATTATCATCACCAAACTTGCTAATTTTGCCTCATACATTCACATTTGAATCATTTACATACACAATGAATAGCGGAGGTCCCTACACTGACCCCTGGGGCACCCCACTAGTCATAGGCCTAGTCACAGGATTGACCTTTAACCATCACCCTCTGCTGTTATTGAGCCAATTTTGAATCCACCTCACTAACTCTCCCCTGAATGCCATGCAGTCTAACCCTCCAGTTCAGTCTGCCATGTGGGACCTTGTCAAAGGCCTTACTAAGTAAGTAAGTCATAGAGTCATAGAACAGAGAGGGGCTCTTCAGCCCTTTCTGTCCATGCCCATTCCCTTTCCCATTGACCTGCCGGCCTGCATCTGTATCTGGACTTTCCACATTGTCTCTGATTGAGACCTCTATATATTGATTAATATCCACTGCTCTACCTTATTCTCTATAGTAAGCATCAAGGAGAAAGAATCTCAGCCATCTTCTGTGGCTCTGCACAAAGGTTACCCTCATAGTCTTTAAGGGGACCTGGACTTACCTTAGTCACACCTTTATTGTTAATATATCTGAATAACCTCTTAGGATTATCTTTCACCCACCCTGCCAAATCCATCTCATGCCCCCATTCTGCTTCTTTGAGCCTTTGCTTTTGTCAAAGGAGTGATTTGTACCAAGTTGCCTAAGCACAATGTACACTTCCATCTTTTTCCCTTACCAGAGCCTCAATATCTCTCATCTTCCAGGGCTTCCTGAACTTGGTATGTCTACCCTTCACCCTACCAGGAACATTCTGCCCTTGGACTCTTGATATGACCTTCTACTTTGCCTTTAAATAGAGTCACCTGGTCCACCCCAGCTAGATCCTGCCTAAAGCTATCAAAGCTGGCCATGCTCGAGTTAGGGACTTTAACTTGTGGACCTGTTCTATTTTTTATCCATAACTTCTTTAGAACTGGAATGACAAACACAAAATACTGGAGGAACCCAGCAGGTCAGGCAACACCTATAGAGAGGAATAAACAGTCAACATTTCAGGACAAGACCCTTCATCTGGACTGATAGAATTGTGGTCAATGGATTCAAAGTGCTCTCAGTTCCTTAAGAGGAAGTCCTGTATTATTTCTTCCCAAGTAGGTTCCTCTGTATGAGAAAACTGTCTTGGATGCACCATACAAGTTCTGCCCATTTGGGCTTCTTGCACTCTGGGTGACTCAGTTAATACTGGGAAAATTAAAATACCGCACAAACATTGCACCACTTTTCTCACAACTACATACAATTTTGTCGACACATCTGCTCTTCAGTTTCCCATTGACTATAGGCAGGTTTGTCATACAACCCTATCAAGGTGACCATTTCTTATTGTTTCAAAGTTCTACCCAAATGGCCTCATTAGACGATCCCTCAAGAATATCCTCTCCAAGCTCTGCTGTTATCAAAGTCAAAGTGAAGTCAAATCCATATTTGCTATCAAAGTATATATATAAGCCTTACAGCACTACAACACAGGCCCTTCAGCCCATCTAGTCTTTGCTGAACTGTTATTCTGCCTAGTCCCATCGACCTGCACTTGGACCACAGCCATCACATCCATGTAGTTGTCCAAACTTCTCTTCAGTGTTGAAATTGAACCACATCCTCCACTTCCACTGGCAGCCCATTCCACACTCTCACAACCCTCTCAGTGAAGAAGTTCCCACTCAGCTTCCCCTTAAACATTTCACCTTTCACCCCGAACCTATGACCTCTCGATCCAAAGATTTACTTTCTTGCAGGCACTTACAGGAAAATAAAGAAATACAACGTACATTACAAAAAAAACTATGCATAAACAAAGATTGACAAACAACCTGTGCAAATAAAAAAATACTGAGAATAGGAGTTGTGAAGATTCCGAGAAAGTGAGTCTGTGATTCGAAAAATCAGTTCAGTCTTGGTGAGCATAGTTATCCACACAGGTTCAGGAGCCTGATGGTTGAAGGGTACTAACTATTCCTGAACCTGGTGGTGTGGGACCCAAGACTCCTGTACCTCCTTCCCAATGGTAGCAGCGAGAACAGAGCATACCCTGGATGGCGGGGGTGGGTGGAGTGGACTGGTACTTGATAATGGATGGTGCTTTCCTGGATCAGCACACCTTGTAAATGTGCTCATTTGTGGGGAGGGCTTTGTCTGTGATGGACTGCACTGTATCTACCATTATTATGTCCTCCCTTGTCAAAAAGGCAACTCCCTCTTCACTCCTCCCTATTCATCTGTCTAAAGCATTGGTATCCTGGAACACTGCCAATCCTTTTATCCTCAAACACATTGCTATGGAAGGTCATGTCTGATGACAAGAAGTCAAAATGGACTCCCATTCCACATCACCCGCTTCCTCTTCAGGGAATTTGCATGCATTTGCATAGTAATGAGCCAGCAAATAGAGCCACTCCGGTCTGAACTTCCACTTGGCAGTCGGAACGTGTGCCCTGACATTGAAAAGAACTGAAATGCAAGGGCTCTTATCAGACACGGCCGAGAACTCAGCAACTCAGCTCGCTGCTATTGTGAAAATTCCTGGGTTGTGAGGATTGACAGCAGCACGGAGAGGATGCGTGTCGAATTCAGAAACATCAAAGGTCATCCTTTAATCTTTAAACTCTTGTTCACCGACTAAAACAAAACTGAAGTGACAGTTCAACTAATTTGCGCTGGACGGTAGTACAAGAACAGTCTAGAATCCATCACTATCTGTAAATCTACTGTGGAGTCTATCCAAAGTAATTAGACCCCTGATGTAATACACCAGTAATCATGTCTTAAATGGGAAAGCATCATGTCAGCTCTCCGCTCCTGCTTTTATTTATTCCTCAGAATCACACAAAGGTGCTGGAGGAATAGAGTGCGTCAGGATGCGTCGATGGAGGAAAATGGACAATTAACATTTCAGGCGGGGAATCGTTGTCACTGCTCCTTCATTACTGAGGATCATGGATTCACAGATCATTCATTACTGAGGGTTATGGATTCCCGGATCGTTCATTACTGAGGGTCATGGATTCCCAGATCGTTCATTACTGAGGGTTATGGATTCCCGGATCGTTCATTACTGAGGGTCATGGATTCCCGGATCGTTCATTACTGAGGGTTATGGATTCCCGGATCGTTCATAGAAAACATAGAAAATAGGTGCAGGAGTAGGCCATTCGGCCCTTCGAGCCTGCACCGCCATTTATTATGATCATGGCTGATCATCCAACTCAGAACCCCGCCCCAGCCTTCCCTCCATACCCCCTGATCCCCGTAGCCACAAGGGCCATATCTAACTCCCTCTTAAATATAGCCAATGAACTGGCCTCAACTGTTTCCCCTGGCAGAGAAGTCCACAGATTCACCACTCTCTGTGTGAAGAAGCTTTTCCTAATCTCGGTCCTAAAAGGCTTCCCCTTTATCCTCAAACTGTGACCCCTCGTTCTGGACTTCCTCAACATCGGGAACAATCTTCTTGCATCTAGCCTGTCCAATCCCTTTAGGATTTTATACGTTTCAATCAGATCCCCCCTCAATCTTCTAAATTCCAACGAGTACAAGCCTAGTTCATCCAGTCTTTCTTCATATGAAAGTCCTGCCATCCCAGGAATCAATCTGGTGAACCTTCTTTGTATTCCCTCTATGGCAAGGATGTCTTTCCTCAGATTAGGGGACCAAAACTGCACACAATACTCCAGGTGTGGTCTCACCCAGGCCTTGTACAACTGCAGTAGTACCTCCCTGCTCCTGTACTCGAATCCTCTCGCATAAAGGCCAGCATACCATTCGTCTTTTTCACCGCCTGCTGTACCTGCATGCCCACTTTCAATGACTGGTGTATAATGACACCCGGGTCTCGTTGCACCTCCCCTTTTCCTAATCGGCCACCATTCAGATAATAATCTGTTTTCCTATTTTTGCCACCAAAGTGGATAACTTCACATTTATCCACATTAAATTGCATCTGCCATGAATTTGCCCACTCACCCAACCTATCCAAGTCACCCTGCATCCTCTTAGCATCCTCCTCACAGCTAACACTGCCGCCCAGCTTCGCGTCATCTGCAAACTTGGAGATGCTGCATTTAATTCCCTCATTCAAGTCATTAATATATATTGTAAACAACTGGGGTCCCAGCACTGAGCCTTGCGGTACCCCACTAGCCACCGCCTGCCATTCTGAAAAGGTCCCGTTTATTCCCACTCTTTGCTTCCTGTCTGCTAACCAATTCTCTATCCACATCAATACCTTACCCCCAGTACCGTGTGCTTTAAGTTTGCACACTAATCTCCTGTGTGGGACCTTGTCAAAAGCCTTTTGAAAATCCAAATATACCACATCCACTGGTTCTCCCCTATCCACTCTACTAGTTACATCCTCAAAAAATTCTGTGAGATTCGTCAGACATGATTTTTCTTTCACAAATCCATGCTGACTTTGTCTGATCTTTTCACTGCTTTCCAAATGTGCTGTTATCACATCTTTGATAACTGACTCCAGCAGTTTCCCCACCACCGACGTTAGGCTAACCGGTCTATAATTCCCCGGTTTCTCTCTCCCTCCTTTTTTAAAAAGTGGGGTTACATTAGCCAGCCTCCAATCCTCAGGAACTAGTCCAGAATCTAACGAGTTTTGAAAAATTATCACTAATGCATCCACTATTTCTTGTGCTACTTCCTTAAGCACTCTGGGATGCAGACCATCTGGCCCTGGGGATTTATCTGCCTTTAATCCCTTCAATTTACCTAACACCACTTCCCTACTAACATGTATTTCGCTCAGTTCCTCCATCTCACTGGACCCTCTGTCCCCTACTATTTCTGGAAGATTATTTATGTCCTCCTTAGTGAAGACAGAACCAAAGTAATTATACAATTAGTCTGCCATGTCCTTGCTCCCCATAATCAATTCGCCTGTTTCTGTCTGTAGGGGACCTACATTTGTCTTTACCAGTCTTTTCCTTTTTACATATCTATAAAACGTTTTACAGTCAGTTTTTATGTTCCCTGCCAGTTTTCTCTCATAATCTTTTTTCCCCTTCCTAATTAAGCCCTTTGTCCTCCTCTGCTGAACTCTGAATTTCTCCCAGTCCTCAGGTGAGCCACTTTTTCTGGCTAATTTGTATGCTTCTTCTTTGGAATTGATACTATCCCTAATTTCTCTTGTCAGCCACGGGTGCACTACCTTCCTTGATTTATTCTTTTGCCAAACTGGGATGAACAATTGTTGTAGTTCGTCCATGCAATCCTTAAATGCTTGCCATTGCATATCCACTGTCAATCCTTTAAGTATCATTTGCCAGTCTATCTTAGCTAATTCACGTCTCATACCTTCAAAGTTACCCCTCTTTAAGTTCAGAACCTTTGTTTCTGAATTAACTATGTCACTCTCCATCTTAATGAAGAATTCCACCATATTATGGTCACTCTTACCCAAGGGGCCTCTCACGACAAGATTGCTAATTTACCCTTCCTCATTGCTCAAAACCCAGTCTAGAATAGCCTGCTCTCTAGTTGGTTCCTCGACATGTTGGTTCAAAAAACCATCCCGCATACATTCCAAGAAATCCTCTTGGACCCTTCATTACTGAGGGTCATGGATTCACGGATCGTTCATTACTGAGGGTCATGGATTCCCAGACCGTTCATTACTGAGGGTCATGGATTCCCGGATCATTCATTACTGAGGGTCATGGATTCATGGATCATTCATTACTGAGGGTCATGGATTCCCGGATCATTCATTACTGAGGGTCATGGATTCCGGATCATTCATTACTGAGGGTCATGGATTCATGGATCAATCATTACTGAGGGTCATGGATTCCCAGATCGTTCATTACTGAGGGTCATGGATTCCCGGATCGTTCAGAAATTGAATGGTTCAGGGGAAGAATGTGTTGCTGAATTATTCACTGCGTGTTTTCCGGCTCCTGTACCTCCTACCTGATGATGTTCTGGATGCTAAGGGTCCTTAACAGTACACAGAACAATACAGCACAGTGCAGGGCATTCAAGCCATGATATTGTGCCAGCCTTTTAACCTACTCCATGATCAATCTAACCCATCCTTCCCACATAACCATCCATGATGATGATTCTTCTCTCTATCTAGGCCTTTCAACATTCAGTAGGTTTCAATGAGATCCCTGCTCATTCTTCTAAATTCCAGCAAGTACAGGCCCAAAGTCAACAAATGCTCCTCATATGATAGGAATTTCATTCCTAGAATTATTTTCATCAACCTCCTTTGAACCCTTTCCAATGTCAGCACATCCTTTCTTAGATAAGGGGTCCAATACTGCTCAGAATACTCCAAGTGAGGCCCTCCAGGGCCTAGTAAAGTCTCTACATTCTCGTCTTCGCTCCTGACTCAACCTGCAAGTCATCCCTCTTGGAATCCTGAACAAGGCCTTGGAAGTCCCTTTGCGCCACGGATTTTTGAACTTTCTGCCTGTTTAGAAAATAGCCCACTCTTTTGTTCCCTCTACCAAACTGCATGACCATACACATCCCAATACTGTATTCAATCTGCCATTTCTTTGTCTAATCTTCCAATCTGTCTCAATCTTTCTGCAGCCGACCTGCTCCTACAACCTATCTTGGTATCGGCCACGAAGCCATCAAATCCGTCATCTAAGTCATTGACAAAAACGTGAGAAGAATCAGTCCCAACACAGACGGCTGTAGAGCACCACTAGTCACTGGCTGACAACCAGAAAAAGCTCCCTTCATTCCCACTCTTTGTCTCCTGCCAATCAGCCAATGCTCGATCCATGCTAGAATCCTTCCTGTAATACCACAAGCTCTTATCTCGTTAAGCAGCTTCATGTGTGACACCTTATCAAAGGGCTTTTGAAAATCCAAAAACACAACATCCACCAATTCTCCTTTGTCTATCCTGCTTGTTATTTCTTCAAAGAACTCCAACAGATTTGTCAGGTAAGATTTTCTCTAAAGTAAACCATCTGCCTCCAAGTACCCCAAAACCTCATTCTTAACAGTCGACTCTAACATCTTCCCAACCACTGAGGTCAGGCTAACTGGCCTATAATTTCCTTTCTTCTGCCTCACTCCCTCCCTGAATAGTTGAGTGACATTTGCAATTTTCCAGTCCTCCAGAACCCTGCCAGAATCTAGTGATTCTTGAAAGATCATTCCTACTGCCTCCACAATCTCTTGAGCTACCTTTTTCAGAACCCTAGGGTATATCGATCATCTCGTCCAAGTGACTTATCTACCTTCAGACCTTTCAGTTTCCCAAATGCCTTCTCTGTAGTAATAGCAGCTACACTCACTTTTGCCCCCTTGACACTCTGGAACTTCTTGCATACTGCCAGTATCTTCCACAGTGAAGACTGATGCAAAATACTTATTTAGTTCATCCATCTTTTCCTTGTACCCTTTATTATCTCTTCAGAGTCATTTTCCAGTGATCTGATATCCACTCTCCCCTCTCTTTTACTCTTTATATATCTGAAAAACTTCTGGTATCCTCTTTTATATTATTGGCTAGCTGACCTTTATATTTAATCTTTTCCCTCTGTTGGTTTTTAAAAGCTCCCCAATCCTCTAACTTCCCATTAATTTTTCCTCTATTATATGCCCTCTCATTTGCTTCCATGTTGGCTCTGACTTCCTTTGCCAGCCATAGTTGTGTCACCTTTCCATTTGAATACTTCTTCTTTGAGATGTATCTAGCCTGCACTTTAAGAATTATATAGATCTTTAATCTTTATAATTAACATAGAAACATAGAAAACCTACAGCTCAATACAGGCCCTTCAGCCCACAAAGTTGTGCCAAACATGTCCGTACCTTAGAAATTACTAGGCTTACCCACAGCCCTCTATTTTTCTCAGCTCCATGTACCTACCCAAAAGTCTCTTAAAAGACCCTATTGTATCCGCCTCCACCACTGTCACCGGCAGCCCATTTGCACTCACCGCTCTCTGCGTAAAAAAACTTACCCCTGACATCTCCTCTGTACCTACTCCCAAGCACCTTAAACCAGTGTCCTCTTGTGGCAGCTATTTCAGCCCTGGGAAAAAGCCTCTGGCCATCCACACGATCAATGCCTCTCATCATCTTATACACCTCTATCAGGTCATCTCTCACCCTCCGTCGCTCCAAGGAGAAAAGGCCGAGTTCACTCAACCTGTTGAATGTTGTTTCTTGTGGTTGAATATCCAAGTTGGTGCAGTCTATCATTGACTAAATTATGGCTATTATTCTACTGTGGATTTATTGAGTATGCCCACAAGAAAATTAATCTGAGGTTTGTATATGGTTGTATATGCTCTTGTTACGATGATTTGTGCGTTTTTTCTCTTTCTCTGCTTATTGAGGATTGGTCATTTAAAAAAAATTTTGGGGGGCTTTCTTGCTTTGCAACTGTCTATAAGTACACAAATCTCAAGGTTGTATAATATATACATTAGTTGATAATAAATGTATTTTGAATCTTTGAACACCACAGCAAACTCCTGAGACATGTACGTGTTTACAGTGAATAAAGTTGATCCTTACTCTTCTGTTAAGTCACACCACAGCCAACAACAAATCCTCCCCACCTCTGTCACCAGACCACAACTGCATTCCTCACTTCCAAATCTGCAACCCCTGCCCCCATTGCTAACCCTGGGAACTGGCACTCAGTCTGACACCCTTAAGAGTGGACACCCCCCAGTCCCCAATCCCTGATTCTTGAATCATCCAGACCTCCAACGCCTGGCCAAACCCTGGCTAACTACGTCGGTTAAGTTTCATAAAAAGTCAGGAGTGAGCAGGCTGTGCCCTGGGAGTGGCGGCCTCCACATCCCGTGGTTCTCCTCTTGGTTACTGAGGCACTGACTGTTGGCAGGATGAATCCCGAGCTGCCAGACGCAGCAGACATTCACTGTGAAATCACTGCATTGCTGGGTTTCTGGAGCTGAGGAAACAGCACACTGACTGACTCTCAGTAAAATTTGTGATAATTTGTCTATCTCCATGACTATATTGTGCATAGGCAATTGTGGTAACATCTCATTTGCCCGCCTTCTCTGGTGATGTGAGGTGGGCTTTGTACATTAACACGTGCTGTCCCTGTTCTGGGAGTGTGTGATAGGACAGTGTGGAGGGAGCTTCACTCTGTACCTAAATGTCCCTGCCCCGGGAGTGTGTGATGGGACAGTGTAGAGGGAGCTTCACTCTGTATCTAACTGTCCCTGCCCCGGGAGTGTGTGATGGGACAGTGTAGAGGGAGCTTCACTCTGTATCTTACTGTCCCTGCCCTGGGAGTGTGTGGTGGGACAGTGTAGAGGGAGCTTCACTCTGTATCTAACTGTCCCTGTCCTGGGAGTGTGCGATGAGACAGTGCAGAGGGAGCTTCACTCTGCATCTAACTGTCCCTGCCCTGGGAGTGTGTGATAGGACAGTGCGGAGGGAGCTTCACTCTGCATCTAACTGTCCCTGCCCTGGGGGTGTGTGATGGGACAGTGTAGAGGGAGCTTCACTCTGTATCTAACTGTCCCTGCCCTGGGAGTGTGTGATGGGACAGTGTAGAGGGAGCTTCACTCTGTATCTAACTGTCCCTGTCCTGGGAGTGTGTGATGGGACAGTGTAGAGGGAGCTTCACTCTGTATCTAACTGTCCCTGCCCTGGGAGTGTGTGATGGGACAGTGTAGAGGGAGCTTCACTCTGTATCTAACTGTCCCTGTCCTGGGAGTGTGTGATGGTTTGAGTTGACTTTATTTCTTATATCCTTCACATACATGAGGAGTAAAAATCTTTATGTTACATCTCCATCTGAATGTGCAATGTGCAATTTATAGTAGTTTGTAATAAATAGTATTACAACAGGACAGTCGCTATAGCATAGAAATATAATTGTATCAGTGTGAATTAATCAGTCTGATTGTCTGGTGGAAGAAGCTGTCCCTGAGCCGGTTGGTCCTGGCTTTTATGCGGCGGTACCGTTTCCCGGATGATAGCAGCTGGAACAGTTTGTGGTTGGGGGTGACTCGGGTCCCCAATAATCCTTCAGGCCCTTTTTACACACCTGTATCTGTAATTGTCCTGAACCATGGGAAGTTCACATCTACAGACGCGTGGGGCTGTCCACACCACTCTCTGCAGAGTCCTGCGATTAAGGGAGATACAGTTCCCGTACCAGGCAGTGATGCAGCCAGTCAGAATGCTCTCAATTGTGCCCCTGTAGAAAGTGTGGATGGAGGTACATTCTGTATCTAACTGTAATGGTACAGAATAAAAGGAAATTTACTCAGTATCTACCCCATGCTGTCTCTGTCCTGGGTGTGCAATTGCTGATAGTTGTATCAGAAATATAACTGTATAATTATGAATCAACCTGGGTCACAGTAGTTATAATTATATGGTATATACTGGCTATTTGTTTCTTGTTTTCAGCATATTTCATCCATTAATATTTTAATTTTTAAGTATGTAATTAATTCCCACTGGCAAACAGAAATCAGACATCAATCATTGGTCAGGTTTTAAATGAATGGGTAACTCGGAAATGCTCACAGTAACAAGCTTGTCTTTAACTTCCCAGCATTTTGCATTGCTTAATAATTAAAAATGTTAGCTACCAAATCATGAAAAATTTATTTTTTTCTGTGTTATATATTATTAACTGTTTTAATTTACAGTGTATCTAGAAAGCTCCATTGTCTCTGGAATGACTGTTAGACAGTACATGTTGTTTCACATGTGTAACATGTGTAACATGTGTTGGCAGGAGCCGTTAACCAATAACTCAACAAAGTAGTTATAAAGGTATAGAAATGTATACTAAAGAGTGAGGCCATTCTGTCCATGTAGGTTTCCCCTACATCCCCACTCCCAGTCCATCAGGGCTTTTCAAGTCACGGTTATGGGGAGGAGCTCAACCTACATTTATTATGAATGTATGTCTAAATTACACGACCTTGAGATTCATCTGCTTACAGCCAGCCACGAAACAAGAAAACCAAAATAATCCACTAAAAAAAAGACCAACGAACACCCAATGCGCAGAGAGAGAGGAAAAAAAAACACGAATCATACAAACAACAAAAAGCAAGCAACAGCACTCAGCAGGACAGTGAGCCTACACACCACGAAGCCTGTAACAGCTGGAGCAGGGCCAGAGCCTCAGCCTCAGTACCGCAAACAGCAGTAATAAATCAGCCACCAATAACTGATTCTACTCGTAGGTATAAGGGCCTACAAGCAGTGGTCTCTAGTGGAATCTGAGCATGACTGCTGAGACTCCGGTGCAGTAGAGAGGGCCCCGCTGTGGATGGCAGCGTGGAGTAAGTCCTCGGCCATGGGTGGGTCAAGGAGGTTAAGGATGGTCCTCTTAGTCTCCTCAGTCTTGGCCCGCTGGAATGGCAGAGCAGACACAATGGGCCGAATGGCCTAATTCTGCTCCTATGTCTTATATGGTCTTAAGTCCTGATCTGGCAAGTGTTTCTAAATTCTGAACCCTGCCATCCATTGCAATAAATAATTTTCCCTAATTCCCCCTCAAACATTTTACCAACTAAATTGGCTTCCATCTTCCTGTTATAAAACTAATGAATGGTCCCCTAGTATGACAGGTACAAGTTGAAGTTTAATTGTCGTACAAGCATACCCATGAATACATCTAAATGAGACAGTATTGCTCTCGGGCCAAGAAGCAAAACACAGCAACAACAGTCAGAAAGAGCACATCAAAGTTCAAAGTACAATGTCTATTGATTATCGAAGTATGTATACAGTGCACACCCCTGAGATCTGTCTCCTAACAGGCAGCCACAAGACAAAGAAAGCCAAAAGAACCCATTTAAAAAAGAAATTACAATAACAGAAAAGCATAGAGTCACAAAAGAACAACATAGCCCAAGTCCCTGAGTGACACGGTCTGTGGAATGACAATGCGTGGGATGTTGTCTTGAAGTCAATAAGCAGTAAGATGGATTAGACCATAAGACCATAAGACAAAGGAGCAGAAGTAGGCCATTCGGCCCATCGAGTCTGCTCCGCCATTTTATCATGAGCTGATCCATTTTATCCTATTTAGTCCCACTGCCCCGCCTTCCCACCATAACCTTTGATGCCCTGGCTACTCAGATACCTATCAATCTCTGCCTTAAAGACACCCAATGACTTGGCCTCCACTGCTGCCCGTGGTAACAAATTCCATAGATTCACCACCCTCTGACTAAAAAAATTTCTTCGCATTTCAGTTTTGAATGGACGCCCTTCAATCCTTAAGTCATGCCCTCTCGTACTAGACTCCCCCATCATGGGAAACAACTTTGCCACATCCACTGTCCATGCCTTTTAACATTCGAAATGTTTCTATGAGGTATCCTCTCATTCTTCTAAACTCCAAGGAATACAGTCCAAGAACGGACAAACGTTTAGTGACCTCGCAATCTACCTCGTAATGGCCTTGCACTTTAGGCTACATCCACACTAGACCAGATAATTTTGAAAACGCTGGTTTCGCGTAAAAACGATAGGCGTCCACACTAGGCATTTTTAAACATATCTCCATCCACATTAGATGGATATTTGAGCGAATCTCTTCCTACTGGGCATGCGCAGGACACACAGAAAGCAAGCAAAGAGGAAACGGTATACTTGGTGCGCGTTTGTCCAGTTACAGACTAGAAAAACTTAAAAGGAATTGCTGTTAGCTCTCACGCAGGAGGACTTAAAACTAAAAAAAAACAAATACTGGGGCGTATGGAGGCAACCGACAGGCGGTTCACAGACAGTATGACCCGGCTGACGACGAACATTGAAAAACTGACTAACAGTGATACATTAATAAAGCACCTTGTTAAATGTATAAAACATGTCTGCTTCAGTTAGTCTTCCTTCAGTTAGTTAGCTGCCTGGCCTGCTGCGTTCACCAGCAACTTTGATGTGTGTTGCTTGAATTTCCAGCATCTGCAGAATTCCTGTTGTCTGCATCAGTGTTATCTTGTATTTCCATACAATGTTACATTAGGCTGTTACACATCTATTGTCAGAGAAGTACTTGCATAAATAGGAAACCACCTTCATACAAGCAAGGACAGAAAACAGGGCAAAGTGAGTATACTTATTTATTCAGTAAGCTATGGGTCAAAGTATTTGGTGAGTACCTTTCAAACTCTTCTGGCTTCAGTCTCATTGCCGTCTGTTCTGAAATTGTTAGATTGTGTCGGGGGCTGTGTTCAAGAAAACAATGAAATGCCGTGTTGCCGCCGTCTGTTCCGGCACGTCATGACAGCGTTTTTAAAAATATCCGTTTACCCCGTCCACACTGCTCTGCACAATCGGTGTTTTCAAATTTACACACGCTGGAGGGTGTTTTAGAAAATCTCCGTTTTCGGGGGAGGAAAACACAATTTCAGTGTGGACGGAGGGTCAAAACGAAGAGAAAAAACTTCAGTTATGGATTTATCCGGTTTAGTGTGGACGTAGCTTCATTGTCTGTCTGCACTACATTTTTTTCTGTAACTGTAACATTTTAGAAACATAGAACATAACAGCACAGAATAGACCTTCGGCCCATAATGTTGTGCCAACTGTTAACCATACTGTAAGATCAATCTAACCCTTCCCTCCAACATAACCCTCCATTTCTCTATAACCCATATGCCTATCTAGGAGTTTCTTAAATGCCCCAAATGTATCTACCTCTGAGGCAACCCAGCAGTGCGTTCCACCTCCTGCACTCACCACTCTCTGTGTAAAAACATACCTCTGATATCACCCTCCAATCACCTTAAAATTATGCTCCTTCAAATTAGCCATTTCCACCCTGGGAAAAAGTCTCTGGCTGTCCACTCTATCTACGTCTCTTATCATCTTGTACACCTCTATCAAGTTTACCTATATCTCATCCTCCTCCTCCTCCTCCTCCAAAGGGAAAAGCCCTAGGTCACTCAATCTATCTTCATAAGGCACGCACTCTAATCCAGGCAGCATCCTGGTAAATCTCCTCCGCATCCTCCCTAAAGCTTCCACATCCTTCCTATAAATCCAAAGGAACGGCAGAGACGAATTCAGTTTTGCACCTGTAGAATCGCAGGAGTTGCCAGTCAGTATTGAACTCAATGTAGAACTGCATTAAGGACTTCAGCTCCAGATTCTTCCTTGGGGTTTAACCCCAAAGCCTTCCTCGTGAATGGGAGTGTAGCCGCAAAGTTTTCTTCTCCTAGCTGAGCTGCCAACGACGGCTGACGGGCCCCATCTACCCAAAACAACTAGTTTTAAGGCACCAGTATTCTGCCTTTGCCCCTTCCCCTGTCAGTAGAAACCTTTCCGCTGGGCTTGGTAGCTAAGTCACACATGAAGGTGAGGACCTGGACTTGGTTGTCAGAGGCTACTTGAGACACATTCCATTGGGCGCATTTAATAGGCAGTGGGAGCTTGCCTCCATTATCATTCACTGATAATAATGAACCAATTTATTAATTTATCAAATGTTATCTCTAGATTAACCTCTCCTTCAAAGAGGATAGGTCCAGTTCCCAATGTCACACAAATTATTTACATCTTGACACAGTGTTCCCTTGCTGTCCCTTGCATTAGCAGCTTACCCAGTCACTCCTTGATACTATAATCCCCCAACCCTCGCAACATGCTGGTAAATGAGGATGCCACGGTGGCGTAGCAGTTTGTGCAACACTATTACACCTTGGCCGTCAGAGTTCAATTCCAACGCTGTCTATAAGGAGTTTGTACCTTCCTCCCGTGCGTGTGTGGCTTTCCTCCGGGTGCTCTGGTTTCCTCCCACATCTCAATGATGTACCAGTTAGTAGGATCATTGGTCATTGTAAATTGTCCTGTGATTAGGCTGGGATTAAGTAGGTGGGTTGCTGGTGGTAGCTCAGTGGGCCAGAAGCACCTGTTCCACATTGTACCTTTAAAATTAACACACACAAGATATATCAGATGTTGATATCTGAAGAACAAATGGCTGGAGGAACTCAGTGGGTCAGCACAGCCAAGAAGGGCCAAAGGGCCTGTTTCTGTGCTGTAGTTTCTATGGTTCTATGGTTCTATGGGTCAGCCATACCTGTCGGGAAAAGGAATTGTTGATGTTTTAGGCTGAGACCCTACAACAGTCTGTATCAGATGGCAATATAGTGGAACACACACTAAACACAAGAGGAACTCAGCAAGTCAGGCAGCTTCAATGAAAACAAATCAACAGTCAATGTTTCCTGCTGAGACCCATCTTCAGGACTGAGAAGGAAGCTGGACACAAGCTGGGGTCTGATCAGCCCCGGCTGGGTCACCTGGAGGAGGTTGTATGATGTTGAAAGACCCGAAACACGCGATGATTCCAGGAACATCACTGAAGATGTGTCCGGAAGCATCAGTAGGTGTCTGTACACAGCAGGACTGAGAAGGAAGGGGGAAGACCCAGGACAAAATGGTGGGGGAAGGGGAAGGAGCACAGCTAGAAGGTGATAGTTAGGTGAAGACGTGTGAGTGAGCAAGGTAAAGGGCTGGAGAGGAAGGAATCTAATAGGAGAGGAGAGTGGACCATGGGAGAAAGGGGAAAAAGGAGGGGTACTGAGGGAGGTGATGGACAGGAGAGGAGAAGGGGTAAGAGGCCAGAGTGGGTAAATGAAGAAGAGGAAAGGGACAGGAAAAAAATTATCGGAGGAAGAAATTGTGTTCATGCTATCAGGTTGGAGGCTACCCAGATGGAAAATGAGGTGTTGCTCCTCCACCCTGAGAATGGCCTCATTGTGGTAGAAAAGGAGGCCATGGGCAAACATTTTGGAATGTGAATGGGTTTCAGAATTTAAATGGTTGGCCACCAGGAAATTCCACTGTTAGCAGATGGAGTGGAGGTGCTCGACAAATCTATGCCGGGTCTCACCAATGTGGAGGAAGGCGCATCAGGAGCATCGGATTCAACAGACAACCCCGACAGGTTTGCAGATGAAGTGTTGCGCTCCTGGAAGGACTGCTTGAGCTGTGATTGGCATGGTAGTGGGGCAGTTAGCTTTACAATGCCAGCAATCTGGTTTCAAATCCTCCAATGACTGTAACGAGTTTGTATATTCTCCCCGTGACAGTATAGGTTTCCTCCGGGAGCACCAGTTTTGTCCCACGTTCCTAAGGTGTACAGGTTAGTAAGCTAATGGCCACATGGGCGTAATTGGGCTGACACAGGCTCGTTGGGCCGGAAGGGCTGGCTTGTGAACATAAGAACATAAATAGGAGCAGGGGTAGACCATCTGGCCCTTCGAGCCTGCACTGCCATTCAATAAGATCATGGTCAATCCGGCTATGGACTCATCTCCACCTACCTGCCTTTTCCCCATAACCCTTAATTCCCCTACTATGCAAAAATCTGTGACTGTGCTGTATCTCTAAGTAAATTGAACTGGTATCTGTGGAAGTGGACAATTCACCAGCCCGATACTAAATGTTTCCCACATTCTGAAGCAAGGTAGAAAATAATCAGGAAATTAAGTCGGATATAATTTCTTACCCCTCCCCCACTTCTCTATTTTCCATTTCCCACTTTGGCTCTCCTCTTACCTCTTCTCCTCACCTGCCTCCTTCCCTTTCTCCCAAGGTCCACTTACCCCTCCTATCAGACTCCCTCTTCTTCAGCTTTTTACCTTTCCCACCTATCATCTCCCAGCTTCTTACTTCATCCCCTCTCCCCCACCCATCTGACTTCAACAATCACCTTCTAGCTCGTCTTCCTCCCCCTGCAAGCCCACCTATTTGACCAGGTTTGTGATTGACCGATACCTCCATTTGTGACTCAGTATCACTTCTCCAACCACTTTATTACTTCATTCTTTAACTAACTAAAACAACATAATGATCCAATATCAATTTTAATTTTTTTTCTCATGATGTGGACAAAACACAGACAAAACAAACTGCCAGTGGACATGGTGGGTGTGGGTTTGATTTCAACATTTAGGAGAAGTTTGGCTAGGTACATAGATGAGAGAGTTATGGATTGTGATGGTCAAGGTGTGGATCGATGGGACTGGGCTGAGTAAAGATGGATGATTAGATGGATGAAAGGCCTGGTTCTTTGCTATAGTGTTCTATAACTAGTATTGTGTATTTAATATTTCAGTAATATTTGAATTATCTTGTATATATAGGTTGATTATGCATCATTGTTTGTTGAAATAATTCATTTTGGGATATATGCAAAAATATGCGAATTGCAAACATCATCATGTTAGCACGTGACGTGTGTGCCTCACTAAAGTAAAGAACAAAGTTAGACTCGCATTTTGGACTCCCATTTCTTCCTTTCAGTTAGTTTAACGTTTTGAAGTTACAAAACAAAACAACAAGTCTTTTTACTCTAGGTTTATTTGAAAAGCTGATCTGAAGTTCTCAAGCTGCTGTGGCAGGATTTGAACTCAACTCCCTGTATTTCAGAGCAGATTGCAGACACAGATTGTGCGGGAGGGAAGGGATAGATTGATTGTGGAGCAAGTTTAATAGGGTTGGCACAACATTCTGGGCCGCAGGGCCTGTACTTGCTGCACTGTTCTATGTTCTCTGTGGGGAGACACAGTAGCACAGTCACCGTAAAACGCCAGCAATCAGGATCGAGGTTTAACTCTGCAGCTGTCTGTACGGAGTTTGTACATGCTTCCGTGATGTGTGGGTTTCCTCCGGGTACTCCGGTTTCCTCCCACAGTCCACAGATGTATGGGTTTATAGGTTAATTCGCCATATGTGTGTAATTGGGTAGTACAGGCTTGATGGGCCGGAAGGCCTGTTACCGTACTGTATCGTTAAATAAACTAGATAGCATCATGGCCTAGATTTTGATCAAAAGGTCCAGTCGAGTGACAAAGAGAGTATTTCTCCTGAGCTTGTCTGCTGCTGGGATCACTCCATTAATCACTTTATTTGTGACGTGGTTGCGGTCATCAGCACGAGGAATTTTATGGCCTACCTCTCACTGGTCCCTGAATTGGGGACTTGACAGGCCCTTTCTGTCAGGCCAGACTCACACCCGGACTGCAGCAGACAATAACAAGCTACCCAGAAACACATTGGGGAACGAGGTCAGATTTATTGTATTGCAGTTGTCCCACAGTCACCAGTAATGATACTCATTTCTTTAATTCCAGGTTTAGTTAATTACAGGAATTTAAATTCCCCTATTGCTGTGAGATTCAAATGCAGGTCTTCAAAATATTATAGACCTCTGGATATTAGTCCAGTAATTAAACTATTCTCATACCTCACTCCTTCTCTCATCCTGATTTTTTTTAAAATTTTCTCTCTCTTCATCTGCCCTCTCAACCCCTCACTCTCCTCTCTCTCTCTCCTCACTCTCCTCTCTCCCCCTCACACCTCTGTCTCCTCACTCTCTCCTCTCTCCCCTCTCCCCCCTCACACCCCTCTCTCCTCACTCTCCCCTCCCCTCTCTCCCCTTCACACCCCTCTCTCCTCTCTCTCTACACTCCTCTCCCCCACTCTCCTCTCTCTCTCCTCACACTCCCCCTCTCCTCTCTCTCTTATTCTAATCCTCTCTCTCACTCACTCTGTATCTCTCTCCCTAGCGCTCTTGTTCACTCTCCCACTCTTTCCCTTTTTCAGATGAAGGGTCGAAATATTGACCCTCAGCACAATTGACAATCCACGGCCAAATCAGGCACAATCTTATTGAATGGTGACGCTGACTCAATGGCTGACTCCTGCCCCGGTTCTTCTGTTCATTCCCCACCATAGAGCTGCCCTCAGTACACTGTGTGTGTGTGTGTGTGTGTGTGTGTGTGTGTGTGTCTGTGTGTGTGTGTGTGTGTGTGTGTGTGTGTGTGAGAGTGTGTGTGTGTGTGTGTGTGTGTGTGTGTCTGTGTGTGTGTGTGTGTGTGTGTGTGTGTGTGTGTGAGTGTGTGTGTGTGTCTGTGTGTGTGTGTCTGTGTGAGTGTGTGTATGTGTGTCTGTGCGTGTGTGTTTGTGTGTGTATGTGTGTATGTATGTGTGTGTGTGTGTCTGTGTGTGTCTGTGTGAGTGTGTGTGTGTCTGTGTGTGTGTGTGTGTATGTGTGTGTATATGTGTGTATGTGTCTGTGTGTGTCTGTGTATGTGTGTGTGTGTGTGTGTGTGTGTGTGTGTCTGTGTGTGTGTGTGTCTGTGTGTCTGTGTGTGTGTCTCTCTGTGAGTGTGTGTGTGTGTCTGTGTCTGTGTGTGTCTGTGTGAGTGTGTGTGTGTGTCTGTGTGTGTGTGTGTGTGTCTGTGTGTGTGTTGCTCGAGATTTACAACACCTGCTGAATCTCGCTCCTTTCCCAGTTTTTTTGTCCCCCTATTTCCCTTCATCTTTCCTTTCCCCACCTTCCTCTCATCCTCTCTCACCACTCTCTCTCCTCCTTCCCCCCAAACATCCCTACCTACAAAATTATGAGGGGTATAGGCAGGGTAAATGCAAGCAGGCTTTTTCCACTGAGTTTGGGTGAGCTTGCAACTAGAGGTCATGGGTTAAGGGTGAAAGGTGAGAAGTTTAAAGGGAACATGAGGGGAAACTACTTCACTCAGAGGGTGGTGAGAGTGTGGAACGAGCTGACAGTGGGAGAGGTGGATGCAGGTTCAAATTCAACATTTAAGAGAAATTTGGATAGGTACATAGATGGGAGGGATATAGAGGGTTATGGTCCGGGTGCTAGTCGATGGGAACAGGCAGAATAACAGTTTTTGCACAGACTAGATGGGCCAAAGGGCCTGTTTCTGTCCCGTAGAGCTGCTCTTTGATTCTATCATTCTCTCTGTCCATCCCTCCCATCAGACCTCACTGTATGCAGAGTTTGTGGCCCAGGATGGAGCTGGCAGCAAGATGCAGGTATGCTGTGGTTCCAAGTATCTCCCGTGCTCTACAGTGAAAAGGGCATCATCTTAAAGTGATTGGAGAAAAATATAGGGGGCATGTGAGAGACTTTTCACACAGAGAGAGGTGGGTGCATGGGAAGTCCTGCCGGGGTGGAGGTAGAAACAGACAGATTAGAGACATTTAGGAAACTCTTGGATAGGCACATGGTTGACAGAAAAATGGAGGGATTTGTAGGAAGGGAGAGTTAGATTGATCTTTGTGTAGATTAGATGGTTGGCACAACATTGTGGGCCGAAGAGCCCGTATTGTGCTGTAATATTCTATGTTTTGTGTTTAATTCCAGGAGGTGGCTCAGAATGAGAATCAGATATTTTAAATCACATGTACATACAGTGAAATGCATCATTTGCATTAACAACCAACACACCAAGGGATGTGATGGCAAGTTCACCGCGCATTCCGGTGCTAACGTAATATGCCCACAATACTCGGCAGAACAACACGGAGCACAAAACAGGCACCTTCCCTCTCTTCCACCCACCCACCCACCCACATAGACAGGCCTCCAGGCCTCCAGTCCATGGCTTCGGACATCAGGCAATGACATGCCTGTTACCCATCAACACTTGGGGCTCGATTCTTGGCACCAATGACAGGGTAGTGTGATATGAGGAATCAGAATGCTCGCTAACTCAAGAGTGTTATGTTAAAAATAAATGCAATAATCAGGTTAAATTAATCCCTGAAAATCTTTCCTGGCTCCATTAAACCCAGAACATTCTGAACTAAATCCAACTTATTAAATCTCCATCTACTTGCTAGCATCTGTTGACAGCAAGCTAATCTTATTTAGTATAATGGATCACTCCCACCATAACAGCAAGATGAGGCTAATCCGAGTAAGTCAGAGGAAAATTCCATCTGGAGATTCATCTTTCCATTTGCTCAGCTTAATTCAAATAGTGAGGCTGGCAGAGATGCAGAGGATGGGAGAGAGGTATTTCTCTGGATGGATGGATGAGCTGTTTCTATAGATAGATGTTTCTGCCTAATTCTGCTCCTATGTCTTATGGTTTTGTGCCATCTTCTTGCCACTATCATCAGGCAGGAGGTACAGAAATCTAAAATTCTTTACCACGAGGTTGAGAAACAGCTACAACCATCCGATTCTTGAATTGACCTGTGTATCTCTAACCCTACCTCAGGAACAGAATACTACTGACCACTTCTTGCACTACCAAGGACTTGTCTGAGACTGTGTGTGTGTGTGTGTGTGTGTGTGTGTGTGTTTTGCACTAATGTCTTGATTTCACAATCCTTTTAGACTCTTCATGGTCTGTTATAATGTATGTTCTGTCTGTATTATCCGAATCTACGTGCCTGTGATGCTGCTGTAAGGAAGTTCTTTATTGCACCTGTATCCCACCATACTTGTACACACCACATTAAGCTCCACTTGAATCTTATATGTTGGGTTATCATTTCAGAGGCCCTGCCCTGGTCTCAGCACGTAAGTGCAATTGCAAAGAAAGCTCAGCTGCACCTCTACTTTCTGCTTGACATCTAAAACTTTGACAAGCTTCTATAGATGTGTAGTGGAGAGTATACTGACTGGTTGCATCACAGCCAGAGATGGAAACACCAATGCCCCAGAATGGAAAAGCCTACATAAAGTGATGGATATGTCCCAGCCATCATGGTAAAGCCCTTCCCACCATTTGCCACATCTACACAAAACATTGTTGCAAGAAAGCAGCATCCATCATCAGGGACCCCACCATCCAGGTCGTGCTCTCTTTTCTCTCAGGAAGAAGGTACAGGAGCCTCAGGACTCACACCACCAGGTTCAGGAACCGTTATTACCCTCAGCCATCAGGCTGTTGAACTAGAGAGGATAACTTTATTCAACTTCATTTGCCCCATCACTGAACTGTTCCCACAACCTATGGATTCACTTTCAAGGACTCTTCATTTCATGTACTTGATATTTATTGTTTATTCATTTTTATCATTATTATTTATTTTTTCTTTCACATTTGCGCAGTTTGTTGTCTTTTGCACATAGCTCATTTGTCCGTCCGGTTGGTGTGGTCTTTAATTGATTCTATTATTGTTCTTGAATTTATTGACTATGCCCGCGAGAAAATGAATCACGGGGTTGTATATGGTGACATAGATGTATTTTGATAATAAACTTACTTTGAACTTTGAACTGAATTGGTTACTGTAAAAGTGTAGCTGTTCAGTAAGGAAGTCAAAGGGGATTGATGAATACGTGATGTAGTAGTGAAAGTGTTGGGGAATAGGAGGCGTGGAAGGAGACTATAGGATCACCACCTGGTAGGAGGCTCCAATGCACAGGATGACAAGAAACTGCATAGCGTTGTAAACTCAGCCAGCTACATCACAGGCACAAACCTCCTCACCATCGAGAGCATCTTCAATAGGCAAAGCCTCAAGAAGGTGACATCTATCATGAAGGACCCTCTCCATCTGGGACATGCCCTCTTCTCATTGCTAACATCAGGCAGGAGGTATAGGAACCTGAAGATACACACTCAATATTTTAGGTACAGCTTCTTCCCCTCCACCAGCAGATTTTGAAAGGCCGAGATAGAGTGGATATGGAGAGGGTGTTTCCCTTGGTGGGGGAGTCTAGAACCAGAAGGCACAGCGTCAAAACAGAGGGAATCCATTTAGAACAGAGATGTGGAGAAAGAGGGTGGTTCCCACAGTCAACTGTAGAGGCCAAGTCTTTAGGTATACTTAAGGCAGAAGTTGATAGATTCTTGATTAGTCAGGACATGAAGGGATACGGGAGAACGCGGGAGATTAGGACTGAGTGGGAAAAGGGATCAACCATGATGAAATAGCGGAGCAGACTCAATGGGACAAATAGCCTAATTCAGCACCTCTTATGGTTTTCTGAATGGTCTATAAACCCACAAACACTTCCTTGGCATCTTCCTCTCTTTTTGCACTACTTTTTTATTTTTCCTCTTGTAACTTAAAGTAATTTTTTGTGTATTGCACTGTACTATTGCCACAAACAAATTTCATGATGCACAGTATGTCAGTGATAATAAACCTGGTTCTGATTCTGAAATATATTGGTGTTACATCTTTTCAATAACACTCCTACAACCAATGATCTCACTTTAAGGACTCTTTATCTCATTATCTGATGTTCTTGTTATTTATTGCTATTTATCTATGTTTGCACTCTCACAGTTTGTCTTCTGCACATTGGTTGATCTTAGTACAGTTACTGTTCTATAGATTTATTGAGTATGCCCACAGGAAAATGAATCTCAGGGTTGTATATGGTGACATATACATACTTTGATAATAAAATTTACTTTGCACTTTGAACTTTTAGATGGGGGAGAAGTTGCCACAGAAAAATCCAGGGAGGTGAGAGGGTATGCTTTGTCATGTTGTTTCATTCAGCACGCACAGTTGTTTGCTCTTTTAGTCTAGCGTAGTGTTGCATTACACTATCGACATATTCTGGCCAACCTTTTGATACTCACTATCACTCATTCCTGCTCTGCAGTCTGCAATGTCCGTCCTTGTGAGATTCTGTTGTCCGAATTGCCCGAAAATTGCTCTTTTCCTTGGAAAGACCATGATAATTCAATGAGTAATTAAACAATAAGTCGAGTATTGCTGGGCCACAGAGCCCAGTGACCAAAGGGCAGATTCAATTATTGCACAGTTGGTTGGCTCACCACTCCGCTCCCCACAGCTCCTGTTGTACAGGAACGCTTTATGCTTCTGCTCAGCAAAAGCTCGTTTGCTTAATTCAAAATGCAGGGCTTCACTCCTTGGCCAAGACTCCCCCAGTAACAAATTTGGCAAGAACATGCACCATCTTGCGAAGACCTCACCCAGAGCCAACGCGATCCATGTGGCACAGGCAGAACACAAGACGTTCTGTAGACGCTGGAAATCCAGAGTAACACCTTCACCGGTCCTGATGAAGGGTCTCAGCCCAAAATGTTGACTGTTTATTCCCCTCCATAGATGCTGCCTGACCTGCTGAGTTCCTCCAGCAAATTGTTGCTCCAATTTCCAACATCTTTAATCTGTTTCTTCCTTTTGTACCCACTGCTACAACATAGAGAAACCAGACAGACAAGCAGGTGCACACCGAGATCCCGCAAACAACAGCATGACAACGGACAAGACACCAGGGAGATTTTCACCGCTGCTCTGGTACCATGGAGAAATTCAACATTTCATGGGAACTTCTGACCAATGACCAGCGGAGGTGGGATATTCCGGATGTCATTAAGAATCCTGAGTCCAAACATCAGGGGCACGCAGAAGTCAGGCTTGATGTGTTTGTCTAGGTTATGTTGGCTCACACCGTTAGTGCCTTGACTTAACACACACACACACACTCACACACACTCAAACACACACACACACACACACACACACACACACACACACACACACACACACTCACACATAGGTGTGCACAGGCTCAGACTCTCACACACTCACACTCACACAGTCATACTCACACTCACACACACGCACAAAGAGAAATGATAGGAGCCTGAAGATGCACACTCAACAATTAAGAAACAGCTTCTTCTCCCTACTATCAGATTTCAGAATAGTCCATGAACCAATTAACACTAGCTCATTTGCATTATTTATTTGTGTAACTTATAGTTATTTTTATCCATTGCACTGCACTGCTGTTAAAAACTAACACATTTTATGGTATCTGACAGTGATAATAAACCCGTTTCTGATTCTGAACATGTTGGGTACTGAATAACCAAGCTTGGGACGCTGGAGTGACTCCCTCAAGACTGAAAAATCAACTTCAATTCTCGTTCTACACTGGAATGTTTCCAGTGTTATCACCGATAACTGGAATCAGAACAAACACACATACTTATGACTCAAACATATTTTATTTTACGTTGTGCACAAGGAGAACAGCATGGCCCTTGTCACCCACACTGTTCCAAATCCAGGGCAGAAATTTGCCATTTTTATACACAATTGACTTATTAGTTATAGATGTTGACCGTTTGGTATACCGTGTTTGTGTGAATTCCCTACTTGCAAGATCAATCACCATTCACAGCAGAGGTGTTGAAAGCCAATAGAAACTACAGCTGATGATACAGTGAAGTTAGTAAAGCAATCATCCCTTAGTTGTTAGAGGCGTTTCACATCCTTCCATTATTCCTATCTCGATTGTCTCAGCACCCCCTACTGGTAAAGCAGGGATTCCCAACCTGAGGTCCTCTGACCCCTCTGTTAATGATAGGGTTCCATGGCATAAAAAAAGGTTGGAAACCCCTGGTGTAGAGGAAAACTATGTTTACAGAAGACCTTCCTAGAAAAGGTCTCACTTCAGAGGCCCCTGCTCTCTAGCTTGATCGCACATTGTCACAATAAGCAAGCGGTCTTACCTCTTGTTCATCTTGGGTTAACTACAACTTCCTCAGGCCATCCTTGCCTGGATGTTACAGCAGTGTGGCCCATACCCTGACCCTGGGCTATTCCAGTTTCCTCAACAAGCTTCCATTTCTTCAAATAGTAAGACCCCTATCACTGTTCCATTCCTGTGCTCTCTGTTCTATCAAATTCTCATAAAACAGTCGTGAGGGAACAAGTTTTATGCCTCATTCCTGACTTCAAAAAGAACCCTGGATTTGAACAACAGAATCCAACGTGAAAAGCTTTTGTTTGCACGCCATACGGACAGGTTGTTCTGTACGTAAGTACATTGATGTAGTAAGTAAAAAACAGCTCAGGAACAGGCCCTTCAGCCCACAATGTTGTACTGAACCCATTAAACTCCTAAGTAAACTAACCCCTTACACTTACACAATGTCCACATCCCTCCATTCTCCACACATCCAGCAGCTTCTCTATGAGTTTATTTAACCCCTCAATGGTACTTGCCTCTTCCACCACCCCTGGCAGCATGTACCAGGCACCCAACACTCTCTGTGTATAAAACAGTTCCTTTGGAACTTCCCCTTCTCACCTGAAATGCATTCCCTCTAGTATCGGACATTTTAACCCAGGGATAAATAGATGCTGGTTGTCTACTCAGTCTACGCCTTTCATTATCTCTGTCCCCAAGTCATGGCAACATCCTTGTATACCTTCTCTGCACTCTTTCAAGCTCGTTGATATCTTTCCACCAGGAAGGTGACCAGAACTGCACTTTCATCCGGGATGCGGTGTAAAGCTCCTAACCATTTGACAATATCCTGCGGAAAGAAGGTGTGGTCAGGGGCTGGGATGGGAAGAATGAATCTGCATTTCTATCACTTCTATAGCACCATCCCTGAATGCAGGAAGTCTCAGAGCCTGAAGAAGATAAAGAAGGCTCCTGCAATGATAATGTAACTCCACAAATGATCTGTGTATGTCAATTTCAGACTAACGTCGGTGTGACCAGATTCAGGTTAATTTTATTTATGTACATGCACATTGCGTAAAAAGCGTCATTTGCATTGACAGCCAGCAGACCCCAGCGATGTGCTGGGGACAACAGTAACGTAGACAGACATCCCAGCACCAACACAGCACGCCCGCAAAGCTCTGCAGAACAACACAGAACACAACCAGCAACAGAACAATAACAGCAAAACAAACCCCGTTCCTCCCTATCACCCACCCATCCACGGAGAATTAAAGTTGTCCAAACCCAAGACAGGTTGCTTAAACCTCCCAGTCTCCAGCAGACTTATAAAGGCAACTAACAGATTCAAAGCAGCCTGGTACATCAGAGATCTTCCTTTCAAATCAGTGGCACAGTGTAGAGGGAGCTTCACTCTGTATCTAACTGTCCCTGTCCTGGGAGTGTGTGATGGGACAGTATAGAGGGAGCTTCACTCTGTATCTAACTGTCCCTGCCCTGGGAGTGTGTGATGGGACAGTGTAGAGGGAGCTTCACTCTGTATCTAACTGTCCCTGCCCTGGGAGTGTGTGACGGGACAGTGTAGAGGGAGCTTCACTCTGTATCTAACTGTCCCTGCTGGGAGTGTGTGATGGGACAGTGTAGAGGGAGCTTCACTCTGTATCTAACTGTCCCTGTCCTGGGAGTGTGTGATGGGACAGTATAGAGGGAGCTTCACTCTGTATCTAACTGTCCCTGTCCTGGGAGTGTGTGATGAGACAGTATAGAGGGAGCTTCACTCTGTATCTAACTGTCCCTGCCCTGGGAGTGTGTGATGGGACAGTGTAGAGGGAGCTTCACTCTGTATCTAACTGTCCCTGCCCTGGGAGTGTGTGACGGGACAGTGCAGAGGGAGCTTCACTCTGAATCTAACTGTCCCTGCCCTGGGAGTGTACAATGGGACAGTATAGAGGGTGCTTCACTCTGTATCTAACCATTGTTGCCTCTGTCCCAGGAGTCTGTGATGGGACAATTTGTTGAGGTTTCTCTCTGTATATAACTCATTTAGTCCAGTTTGATGGGATGGTGCAGTGGGAGCTTCAGTCTGTTTCTCTGGGTGCTAACAATGAAACGTGTTTCATTCCCCACAGCTGCTCAAAACAAGGTAACTGAAGATAAAAATCCTACAAAAACAGCAAGGTCACAGCAGAACGGTAATACAAGGCAGAAGAAAGCTTTAAGTATAAGCTCAGACAACCTGCTGGGAATTTCAGGCAATTCTTTGTTCCCCCTTTATACTCAGTCTGTTTTGCAAGTACAGAGAAATTAAAATGAAACGTGTCAGATATTAATCCGTGTGTCTTTGTGAGATAAGAGTTCCAGATAAAATCTTTCCCATTTTCTGCTAGTTCCTCTCGATTTCTAAATGCTCAAATAGGTTCCAAAAATATACGGATGTGATTTAAGCTTGGTGTAAATTGCAGACAGAAAATGCAAGTTAATAACGGTGAACACGCTTAAGTGCAGGACCTAATGACTGTTTGTGCTGCTCATGGCTGAATCCTATGATATGTTAACAGTGAACTGTCGGGGATGCTCTGAGCAAGGGCTGCCTTTGGATGTTTCTCACAGGAACAGCTTTAGAAATCTGGCCGGGCCCTCTATTTCACTATCAGTTGAGGAACACATGGGCAAAAGCAAATCGTTCCTCAACTGTGCCTTTCAAAACGGCAACTGCGCGAGCTGGAGCTGTTTCAAGTGCAATCGTCAGATATTCGGCACAGTAATCCTTTTAAAATTTTTTTTTAAGATTGGCCACCCGCTGCTTTCTCCTTCAGCGCTCCTCCATCTTCATTCTGATGGTCTTGCAATCCAGAGGTTCAGAAGTCACGAATAAAGCATACAACATTGCTGGGGCCATTTACAAAGTCAAAGTAAATTTATTATCAAACTACATATATATTACCATTTACAACGTAGCTCAAGAAACATTTTCTTGCACATATTTACAGGAAAATAAAGAAGTACAATGGAATTTATGATATATTATACATATTGCATATAAGTTCATAAATAAAATATGAGACATTGGTGAGGCGTAATTTGGAGTATTGTGTGCAACGCCGGTCACCTACCTACAGGAAAGCTGTCAATACGACTGAAAGGGGGCAGAGAAAATTTGCAAGTATGTTGCTGGGACTTGAGGACCTGAGTTATATAGAGAAAGGCTGAGTAAGTTGGGACATTGTTCCAAGGAATGTAGGAAAATTAGGGGAGATTTGATAGAGGTATAGAAAATTATGATAGGGTGAATGCAAGCAGGCTTTTCCCTCCGAGGTTGGGTGAGACTACAGCCAGGTGTCATGGGTTAAGGGTGAAAGGTGAAAGGTGAAATGCTAAGGGGTGAAAGGTGAAAAGATAAGAGGAACATGAAGGGGAAATACCTCATTCAGGGGGTCATGTGAGCATGGAACCAGCTGCCAGTGGAAGTGGTAGAGGCTGGTTTGATTTCAGCAGTAAAGAGAAATTTGAATAAGTACATGGATGGAAGACGTATGGAGGGGTATGGTCCGTGTGCAGGTTGAAAAATAGTTTGACACAGACTAGATGGGCCAAAGGGCCTGCTTCTGTGCTGTAATGTTCCATGACTCTGAGTGAAAACAACCTATGTGCAAAAGAAGATAAATTGTTCAAATTAAAATAAATAAATAAATAATACTGAGAACATGAGTTGTAGAGTCCTTGAAAGTGAGTGTGTAACTGTGGAATCATTTCAGGGCTGAGCTCAGTGAAGTTTCACTAAGTATTACGAGAACAGAGAATGAACAAAAGGAGCCAAATACACAGAAAAAATCATGGTTGTCTTATTAAAAAAACTAGCTCTGACTTAAAAGAGATGACAAAATCCTGGTGATAACAATTAACCTATCAAATCGCCAGATTTCAGTGGCGTGACACTGGCCACATGAGAACTCCGAAAGAGGTGTTGTATTGGGGTATAGGATTGCACCACCAGGCTCAAAGACAGCATCTGTCCGAACCGTTGACAGACTCGTGACTGAACCTCCTGTAAGATACATTGGGCCGTTGACCTCAAATTCTATCTTGTAACCATATAACAATTACAGCACGGAAACAGGCCATCTCGGCCCTTCTAGTCCCTGCTGGTCTTGTCACCATCTTGCATTTTGTCATTTACCTGCACTGCACTTTTTTGGTAGCCTTTACACTGAATTCTGCATTGTTATTGTTTTACCTAATTCTGCCTCAATTAACTGTGTAATGATCTGATCTGTATGAACTGTAAGCAAGACAAGCTTTTCACTGTATCCTGGTACACGTGACAATAAAAAACCAATTCCAATAGTGATTAGATCACTGTAAAATGATAGTGGAACTACAGGAACAAATACAGCAACAAGCACCAAGCAAAGATTGTAGTGGAGGCTGAAGTATTGCAGGAAGAAACACTGAACTGTCAATAATGGAATAGCGAGAGAGGGAGAAGAATGTGGCGGGTGGTGTGAAAGAGGTGACTGGTTCACTAAGCTCTCTATGGATCTCTCACTCTGCACTACAGTCAGGCTGCATCTAACTGTGAGTGGAGGTGGACAGACAAAGGAGGAGGCTCAAGAATGTCCCATTGTCAACAGTGAGGAAGCAGAGAGTGGAGCGTGTGAGCATTGAAGGCAAGGCTGAGGCACTGCTCACCACATCCATCTCCAGCTGCCAGGTGGATGTTATCAGATTTATCCTGACATCCCCTCTGCCACTGAAGCCAGTCTCTGGTCAACACCAATCACTCCATGTGATACTAAGCAATTTCCATATTTCATACTTATACAGCATGGTAAAAAGCCCTTCTGGCCTAACCTGCCTACACCACCCAAATACACCCATGTGACCAATTAACCTACTTACCAGCACGCCTTTGGAACGTGGGAGGGAACCAGAGTATTTGGAGGAAAACCATGTGGTCACAAGGAGAGCATGTAAACTCAACACAGAGAGCGTCCAAAGTTGGGAATGAACCACATGACCATAAGACATTGGAGCAGAATTAGCCCATTCAGCATCATGTCTGCTTTATTATCTCTCTCAACCCCATTCCCCTACATTCTCCCCATAACCAATGACACCCTGACTAATCATGAACCTATCACCCTCCATTTTAAATCTATCCAATGATTTGCCCTCTACTGCTGCCCATGGCAATAAATTCCACAGATTCACCACCCACTGGTTAAAGAAATTCCTCCTCATCTCTGTTCAAATGGATGCCTACCTATTCTGAGGCTTTGTACTCCCCCACTATAGGAAACATCCTCTCCACATCTATTCGATCTGTGTCCTCTGGTCCCAGACTCCCCACTATAGAGAACATCCTCTCCACATCCACTCTATCTGTGTCCTCTGGTCCCAGACTCCCCACTATAGGGAACATCCTCTCCACATCCACTCTTGAGAAGGCTGGGTGGGGAGAAAATGTGTGGTGGGTTGAGTGATCCACCTGCTCGAACCACCACATATTCTCCAGTCAAAGATTTTCCACAATGCTGCTGGGGAGGGATTTCTAGGATTTAGACCCAGTAGCAATCAGGAGATAGAAATACATTTCCAAGTCAGGTTTGTGTGTGGGAATCTGTAAGGACCGGTGTTCCCATTGGTCACATAGGATATTGGGGAAAGAATTAAGAAAAGAAAACACTCAATGGCCACTTTATGGGGTACCTCCTGTACCTATTAAAGTGGTCACTGAGTGCATGTTCATGGTCTTCGTCTGCTGTAGCCCATCCACTTCAAGGTTCGATGTGCCATGCATTCAGAGATGCTCTTCTGCACGCCACTGCTGTAAAGGGTAGTTATTTGATTTATTGTTCCCTTCCTATCAGCTTGAGCAAGTCTGGCCATTCTCCTCTGACTTCTCTCATCAACGAGGCATTTCCACCCACTGGATTTTTTAGTTTTATGCATCATTCTCTGTAAACTCTAGAGCAGGGGTTCCCAACCTGGGATCCAAGGACCTCTTGCTTAATGGGTCCATGGTCTGAAAAAGGTTGGGACCTCCTACTCTAGAGACTGTTGTGCATGAAAATCCCAGGAGATCAGTCATTTCTGAGCTACTCAAGCCACCCTATCAACAACAATCATTCCAGAGTCAAAGATCACGTTTCTTCCCCATTCTGATGTTTGGTCTGAACAATACCTGAATCTCTTGACCTTGTCTGCATGCCCTTATGCACTGAGGTGCTGCTATATGATTGGCTGATTAAATATTTGCATTAATTAGCAGTGAACTGATAAAATAGCCGCTGAGAAGGAAGATAAAGTTTATACACCAGCTTTGAGAATACCTGAGCTTTTCAAATGGAAGGCAGTGCAGATCGTACATTATTTAACTGCACAGTGTTGGGGATCTCAGTGGAAAACAAAGGTTTGCTGTATTATTCACATTTATGGTGACCGTAATGTTCAAAAATCTCCTTATCTCATTGAAAAAGCAGTCTCTCCATCTGCTCCACACAATGACAGATGAAGGTAAACGTTTAAAAGATTAAGATTCCAGATTCTAGATTGTTTATTGTCATTCTTCAGTGTACGAGTGTAGAGAACAAAACTATTACAGTGGACAACAAACAGTTTGCTTCCTGAATACATTTGGGTGTATCTTACAGATTTTGGGCTGCTGATCATGAAAATCACCACAAAATTACCCTATCATCTACCATGTTTTTAGAAATCGCCTATATTCAAGTCAGGATTAACTGATTCTAAGATCAAGGAAGGCATTTTTGTTGGCCCACAAATCAACCGGATCACCAATGACAAGAAGTTTGAAGAATTTCTAGTGGGATCAGAGAAAATCGCATGGAAGACATTCAAGGATGTTGTTGAAAATTATCTTGGCAACTATAGAGCAGCAAACTACAAGCAGTTGGATGACAACAGCTTCAAACATACAAAAGCATGAAGTGCAACATAGAACATAGAATAGTACAGCACATTACAGGCCCTTCGGCCCACAATGTTGTGCCGACCCTCAAACCCTCCCTCCCATATAACCCCCCACCTTAAATTCCTCCATATACCTGTCTAGTAGTCTCTTAAACTTCACTAATGTATCTGCCTCCACCACTGACTCAGGCAGTGCATTCCATGCACCAACCACTCTCTGAGTAAAAAACCTTCCTCTAATATCCCTCTTGAACTTCCCACCCCTTACCTCAAAACCATGTCCTCTTGTATTGAGCAGTAGTGCCCTGGGGAAGAGGCGCTGGCTATCCACTCTATCTATTTCTCTTATTATCTTGTACACCTCTATCATGTCTCCTCTCATCCTCCTTCTCTCCAAAGAGTAAAGCCCTAGCTCCCTTCATCTCTGATCATAATGCATACTTTCTAAACCAGGCAGCATCCTGGTAAATCTCCTCTGTACCCTTTCCAATGCTTCCACATCCTTCCTATAGTGAGGTGACCAGAACTGGACACAATACTCCAAGTGTGGCCTAACCAGAGTTTTATAGAGCTGCATCATCACTGAATGATGATACTGAACATATCACTGAAGATTAATTTTCTGCATTCCCATTTAGACTTCTTCCCTGCAAATCCTCGCACTCTCAATGACGAGCATGACCAGGACATTTTGGTCATGGAGAAACGGCATCAAGGCAACTGGAATCCATCTATGCTATGCTGGCTGATTATTGTTGGACACTTAAGAGAAGCCTCAGACACTGAGTACGAATGAAAATCACCAACAAAACATTTTTAGCTTAGTTGAACTGCTGCAAGGCATCAGCACTGTTATGCAATTAAATGCATTATATTCAATAAAAGTTAATTTCTTGTTTCTCCAAGTTCCTATGTGATACAAGTAGTCTGAATTTGTACTTGTGTTCAGCTTCAAGTGGTCTATCACAAACAAAAGCAGTCTCTGAGGAAGCAACACTTTTGAAAAAAATTGTTGTCGAGTGTAGTTACTCCAAATCCAGACCAGCATTATAAATACAACAAGCATAAGGAACACTATAAAAACACAAGAAGTATTAATACCTGAGAAAGCACAAATACACAGATTGTTTGCATGTCCATAAAGTGACACTAGGCTGTACATAAACTAATGGACAGGAAATAAAAAAAGTCACGGTGGAGTTAGTGGGTGGAGGTGTTGATCAGCTTTACTGATTGGGGAGAGTAACTGTTTTTAAATCTGGCAGTCCTGGTGTGGATGCTACCCTGATGGTAAGTGGGGTCAATGAGCAGGGTGGGAGGATGATCTTAATGGCCTTTTTCCAGCATTTTTTTGTATCTATGTCGTTGATGACAAGTAGACTGATGCCAGTAATGTGTTGGGTGGCGATGCACTAATATTTAAAGACAAAAGATTAGCTTTATTAGTTACAAGTATATTGAAGCATACAGTGAATGGTATCGCTTGCATCAATAATCAACACAGTCCGAGGATGTGTTCTGAGTAGACCGCAAGTGTTGCAATACTTCCAACACCAACACAGAATACCCACGACTTACTAACCCTAACGCACATGTTTTTTGGAACATGGGAGGAAACCAGAGTACCCAGAGGAAATCCACATGGTCGTGGAGAGAACGTACAAACTCCTTACAGACAGTGGTAGGAACTGGACCCAATCACTGGCATGAGGCTCCATATATAGTTAGATCATTAGACCATAAGATATAGGAGCAGAATTATGCCATTCAGCCCAATGAGCCTGCTCTGCCAGTCCATCATGGCTGATTTATTATCCCTCTCAACCACATTCTCTTGCCTTCTCCCTGTAACTCTGACTGATCAAAGGTCTATCAAACTATACTTTAATTATACCCAATGATGGCTTCCACAGGTGTCTGTGGCAATGAATTCCACACATTCACCACCCTCTGGCTGAAGGAATTCCTCCTCATCTCTGTTCTAAATGGACGTCCCTCTATTCTGAGGCTGTGTCCTCAGGACCTGGACTTCCCCACTATGGGAAAGATCCTCTCCATATCAACTTTGTCTAGGCTTTTCAGAATCTTATAGGTTTCAAGGAAATCTCCCCTTTTTCTTCCGAACTCTATCAAGTGTAAGCCCAGAACCATCAAAAGCTCCTCATATGTTCACCATTTCATTCCTGGAATCAGTCTCGTGAACCTACTCTGAACCCACTCCAATACCAACACCTCTTAAATAAGGAGCCCAAAACCACTCACAATACTCCAAGTGTGAAATGACCAATGCCTTATAAAGCCTCAGCATTACATCTTTGCTCTGATATCTAGACCACTTGAAGTGAATGCTGGCATTGCATTTGTCTTCCTTACCACCAACTTAACCTGTTAACCTTTAGGGAATCCTGCACAGGGACTCCCAAGTCCCCTTGCAGCTCTAATTTTTGAATTTTCTCCCTGTTTAGAAAATATTCCATGCTTTTACTCCTTCTAACGAAGTGCATGCTTATACATTTCCCTACACTATATTCCATCTGCCACATCTTTGCCCATTCTCCCAATCTGTTCAAGTCCTTCTGCAAGCTCCCTGCTTCCTCAACACTACCTGCCCCTCCACCTATCTTTGTACCGACTGCAAACTTGGCCACAAAGCCATCAATTCCATCATCCAAATCGATGACATATAATGTGAAAAAGAAGTGGTCCCAACACCGACCCCAGCGGAACACCATTCATCACAGGCTGCCAACCAGAATAATTCTCATTTGGAGTTTCAACCTGAAATGTCGACTGTCCTTTTCCCTGCAGAGATGCTGCCTGACCTGCTGAGTTCCTTCAGCGTCTTGCGTGTTGCTCCAGAATGACATTAGTCAAGTCAAGTTTATTGTCATTTAACTATTTTCATGTATACTGTCAAACGAGACGTTTCTCCAAACCAGGGTGTAAAGCACAGTGGTACACATAACACACAAAATTTTGCAAAGTAAGAACAAAACCTACAAATTAATTATGCATAAATAATGTGCATCAATTAAATATTGTAGGGTACAGAACAGATTAACCAGTGACATTTTGAATGTGATGCGGCAGGGAGTTCAGAAGCCTAATAGCCTAATGGAAGAAAATGCTTCCCATCCTGACCTTTCTCATCTTAATGCATCAGAGTCTCCTGACTGATGTAAAAAGTTATAGAGGATTCTGGATGGATGAGTGGGGTTCCTTGATAATACTAAGGGCCCTGCGTATGCCGTGCTCCTGATAAATGTCCCCAATGGATGGTAGGGAGACCCCTATGATCCTCTCAGCTGTTCTCACAGTCCTTCCTGGGCACTTCCAGTCTGATGCTCGGCTGCTCCCACACCAGATGGAGATGCAACTTGTCAGGATGCTCTCAATGGTGCTCCTGTTAAACAGAGTTAAGATGGATGGTGGTGAGGAGGGGGAGTCTTATTTGCCTCAATATCCTTAGTAAGTGGAGGTGCTGCTGTGCCTTCTTACTCAGGGAAGTGATATTGCCCTCCCTCGTGTCTCTGTCATTCTCGCTCTCTCTGTCCCTGTTATAGCAACTTGTGCTGCCGTGGTACCCTGGCACACCACAATCTGCCTGGGAGAAAACGAGGTGACCACGGACAGCTGGAGGTTGGTAAAGAGTGACTTTGGCAATAACAGTCCAGCAGGTAAGCCAGCAAATACTTGATCGAGCACCATTTCAGCTCCTGTGGAGAGCTTTCCATCATCGTTTTGATTGTTATGTATGACTGCACAAAACTGCTTCTGGGAGGGAGAGGTGTTGTCCATCATCTGAACTCTGCTTAAACATGATAAATTGGGACATGAAAACCAGAATTACTTCACTTCGAAAGAGGGATTGGACAGGCTGCCTTTATTCACACAGCAACGTGGGAGACGGAGAGGTGACCTTACAGAGATTTATAAGAGTAAGAGGGGCACCGACAGGACTGTCCTCGCAACAAAGGGAGAAGGCAAGAGAATAGGGTTGAGAGGAAAATAAATCAGCCGTGATGGAATAGTGGAGCAGGCTTGATGGGCCAAATGGCCTATTTCTGTTTCTATGCCTTATGTTCTTATGGAATGAGAAACTGAATCAGATTTATTTATCACTGACATACACAATAAAATGCATTGTTTTGTGGCAGCAGTAGAGTGCAATACATAAAAATTACTATAAATTACTAAAAGAAATATTATTAAAAATACATAAATTGTGCAAAAAGAAAGCAAAATAGTGAGGTGGTGTTCATGGACTATTCAAAAGTCCGGTGGCGGAGGGGAAAAAACAGTTTCTAAAATGTTGAGTGTGTGTCTTCAGGCTCCTGTACCTCCTCCCTGATGGTAGCAATGAGAAGAGGTGATGGGTGCTGCTTTCTTGACGCATCGCCTTTTTGAGGATGTCCTAGACAGTGGGGAGGGTGACGCCTGGAGATGGTCACAAACTTTTTCCAGGGTGGGAGAGTGTAAACCTAGAGGGCTGAGGCTTGAGGTGAGAGGGGATAAAAGCAAATTCATTTTTTGGTGGGAGGGTTACGTTTTTCACACAGAGGGTGGTGACCAATATATGGAATGAGCTGCCAGAGTGAGTGTAGAGAGAGTTTAGGGTTAGGTTTAGAGCAAGTGTAGACACAGGTACAACCACAACACTTAAAGGGCATTTGGCCCCTGACTTCAAGTTCAAGTTTAATTGTCATTCAACCATACACACGAATACAGCCAAATGAAGCAGCGTTCTTCTGGTGCCAAGGGGCAAAACACAGTACCAACTGACACACACACAGCGCATAGTACATATAGCATACAGAGTTATACAGAAATCCAGCACAGAAACAGGCCCTTCAGCCCATCCAGTTCATGCCGAGCCATTTAATCTGCCTATTCCCATCGACCAGCACTGGGACCATAGCCTTCCATCAATGTATCTACACAAACTTCTCTTAAAGGTTGAAATCAAGCTCACATGAACAACTTGCGTTGACTGCTCTTTCCACATTGTTACCACCCTCTGAGTGAAGAAACACATATATCAATGTTCCCTCCATCGCTCCGAACTGGAAACTTTTACCTAGCCTGCAAGCTGGGCGGCACTTTAATAAAATGTTCTGTAAAAGACAATTCCAACGGCGTAGCCACAGGGCTACGTGCGTGGGAGCATTTCAGTTACTGTGCAGCCACACAGCCGCACAGCTCAGAGGAAACGCTGGTTATGATAGCAGAGAAACAGACATTCACTATTAAATAATATAGCCCAAGTCTCTGAGTGGCATTGTCGGTAGACTGGTGGTGCATGGGATAGTGTCACACAGTACCAGAGCACAGAAACATGCCCTGTGACCCAACTGGTTCACGATTACAAACAGCCAAGGATGAAGACCTAATACAGTTAGATGGGATTAGCATAGACTTCATGGTGGTCGGCATGGAAGAGGTGGGCCGAGGGGTTCATTTCTTTCTGTATTAGTCTACAGATCTACAACAGTGTGCTTATATATCACGTACAGAATAAGAATCAGGTTTGTTATAAACACAAGAGATTCTGCAGATGTAAGAAATCCAGAGCAACGTATACACAAACTGCTGGTGGAACTCAATAGGTCAGGGAGCATGTGTGGAAAAGAGTGAACAGTCAACATTTCAGGCCAAGACCCTTCATCAGGACAGGAAGGAAGGAGAGAAGTCAGAATAAGAAGGTGGGGGGAGGGGAGGAAGAAGTACGAGGTGATAGGTGACACTAGGAGAGGAGAAGGGGGTGAAGTAAAGAGCTGGGAAGCTGATTGCTGTAAGAGATAAAGGGCTGGAGAGGATAGAAGACAGGGAAAGAGGAGGAGAACCAGAGGGAGGTGATGAGCAGTTGAGGAGATAAGGTGAGGGAGGGAAACAGGAACAGAGAATGATGAGGAGATTACCAGAAGTTTAAGAAATTGGTGTTCATGCCATCAGGTGGGAGGCTACCCAGAAGGTGTATAAAGCGTTGCTCCTCCAGCCTGAGTGTGGCCTCATTGTGGCAGCAGAGGAGGCCATGGACTGACATATGGGAATGGGAATGGGAAGTAGAATTGAGAATTGCTGTTTAGCAACAGCAGTCTAGTCCAATGCTGTAATTTGCAATGAGAAATATGTGAAATAAATAAGAAGAGCAAAATCAGTACAAATAGTGAGGTTGATGGACCATTCAGAAATCTGACGGTGGAGGGGAAGAAGCCATTCCCGAAGGTCGAACAAAGCACGATGCTGAGGTGCTGGCACCAGTGACCAGAAACTTCAGCAAAGGGGAAGGTTTGAAGGCTTGTCTTTGGGGAGGTGGGGGGGGGGGTGCAAGAGGGATACTGCTGAAATGGTCTATGTGCTATGTTCTAAACGACGTGTTTCACTGTGTGTTTTGATACTTCAATGTAAATGTGACAAATAAAGGTAACCTTAACAGTTCAGGAGGATTTAAAACCCTCCCTCGTGCTGTCCTCCTGTTGTTCTATTTTGTAGCAGTCAGCTCAACGCTATTACAGCTCGGGGCATTGGAGCTCCAAATTCTATTCTGACGTCATCTGTAAGGAGTCTGTACGTCCTCCTCATGACCGTGTCCGGGTGCTCCAGTTTCCTCCCACAGTCCAAAGATGCACCGGTTAATAGATTAATTACTCATTGTAAACTGACCTGAGATTAGTCTAGGGTTAAATTTGTGGGTTGTTGGCGACGCAGCTCAAAGATCAAAAGGGCCTATTCCATGCTGAATCTCTAAATAAATTAATTAATAAAGTTTTGTGCTTTCCTGTGTGGGTGATTGAAGATAAGGAGAGAAGCCCGGATAATTAAATCTGCAAATCCTCTCCAATTTTAGTACCATCCCACTGGAATGAAGACAGCTGACTTGACAGGCGGTGAATAGCTTCTCCTGCCCATTCCAACTCTCTGTCTAATCAGCTTTCTCCACACTCGAAGACACAACGCGTCCTTGGACGGATCAAAAGGACACACAGATGCAGCATGAGTGACAGGAGGGGAAGGCAGCTTTGCAAATGTTAATCCGTTGTGAAAGGCATCTGAAGTGAAGGGACCCTCGAAAGCTCCTTCCAGAGAGATCCCGACCCTGCTCTGGGCTCCATCTTCATCCAACATCAAGTTCCAAAGAGTGCCGATGTTCAGGGCTGGCAAATTGCTCTACTGCAGAGAACTTAAGCCAAACTGGATTGGCCTTCCTCTTAAATAAAGTAGGTGAAGGGACTGTGCATAAAATGGGGAAGGGTCAAAATGCATGTGTGTAAGGAGTTTCTACCTGATCCCTTTGACCACGTGAGTTTTCTCCACATTCTAAAGACAAACACATTCTAAAAGTCAATTGCTTACATGGGTGCAATTGGGGAGCATGCACTCGTTGGGCCAGAAGGACCTGTTACAATACTGTACGGAGATGCCAAGGGCAATTGTTTTAACAGAGAATAGAGAATGCGTAGAATGCCCTGCCCAGGATGGTGATAGAGGCTGATGTATTGGGGGCAGTGGGTGATAGAAAAATGGACGGTTATGTAGGAGGGAAAGGCCCAATTGATCTTAGAGTAGGTTGAGGAGTTGTAACAACATCTCAATCCAAAAGGCTTCTACTTTGCTGTAAGGTTTGTTCTTCATTTTATTTCTAATTAAAAATGTCAAAGTTCAAAGTAAAAAACAAAAAAAACAAAAAAATATGGTTCCTTATAAACCCGAGAAAATCTGCAGATGCTGGAAATCTGGAGCAAAACACACAAAATGCTGGAGGAACTCAGCAGGCCAGGCAGCATCTGTGGAAAGGAATAAACAGTCGAGACCCTTCTTCAAGACTCTTTAGTACGGAAACCAGCAGCCAAATGTCAGAGGGTTAAGGTATTTGTTAGTCAGGGAATTAACGTAATATTTTTTCAGCCAGCAAGTCTGAAACCCTCAGCAGGATTAAAAATTATTTGAACATACACAGAATGTCACAACCCAGAAGGAGCATGAACTATGAACTGAGCAGCAGCCTCCCAAATCAACCCTCACTTACCTTCCCTTTCTGGCTTCTCACACCCTTTCACACCATCAGTCACCACAGAATGCCAACTCAACCCTCACTTACCTGCCTTGCCTGGCTTCTCACACCCTTCCACACTATCAGTCACCTCAACCCTTGCTTACTTCCCCTACCTGGCTTCTCATACCCTTCCTCACTCCACCAATCACCTCAGAATGCCAACTCAACTCTCGTTTACTTCCCCTATCTGGCATCTCACACCCTTCCTCACTCCACCAATCACCTCAGAATGCCAACTCAACCCTCACTTACCTCCCCTATCTGGCATCTCACACCCTTCCTCACCACCAATCACCTCAGAATGCCAACTCAACCCTCACTTACCTCCCCTACCTGGCTTCTCACACCCTTCCTCACCACCAATCACCTCATAATCCAACATCAGAATGCAGAATAAAGTCTTAATGTTACAGAGAAAGTGCAGTGTAGATAAGTAATAAGGTGCAAGATCATAACATGGTAGATTGTGGGGCCATCATCCTTTTTATCATACTAGGGAACTGGTCAATAGACTGATAACAGTGGCACTGAAGCTGTCCTCAAGCCTGGTGATACGTGCTTTCAGGGTTTTGAAACTTCTGCCTGATGGGAGCGGGGAGAAGAGATAATGTCTGGAGTGGATGGGAACTTTAATTATGTCGGCTGCTCTACTGAGGCAGTGAGAAGTGTAGACAGAGTCCAGGGAGGGGAGGCTGGTTCCTGTGATGTCCACATCCCCTCTGCAGTTTGTTGCAGTCACACGCAGAGCAGTTGCCATACCAAGCCATTATGCACCCAGACAGAATGCTTTCTAAAGTTCAAAGTAAATGTTAATCAAAGCACGTACAGTATATGTCACCATATACAACCCTGAGATTCATTTTCTTCTGAGCATACTCTGCAAGTCTATAGAATAGTAACTACAACAAGTTCAATGAAAGATCAAGTAGAATGCAGAAGAGAAGAAAGTGTGCAAATGCAAATATAAATAATGAGAAATAAAGAGTCCTTAAAGTGAGATCGTTGGTTGTGGAACATCTCAACGATGTTGCAAGCATAGTTATGCCCTGTTGTTCAAGAGCCTGATGGTTGAGGGGTAGTAACTGTTCTGGTGGTGTGAGTCCTGAGTCTGATGGCAGGATTTTCCATGGTGTAATGATAAAAATTGGTGAGAGTCTGTGGAGACGTGCCAAATTTCTATAACCTCCTGAGGAAGTAGAGGCGTCAGGGAACTTTCTTAGCTGTGATATATCCCCTGTCACCCCTCTCTCCCTCTACCTCTGGTCTGCCTTGCACCTGCTCAAGTTTTCCAGCATCTTCAGGATCTCTTGAACTTCACATTGTTGTTCCACAATGGAAACTCGGCTTAATGTTTGACAATTTCTTCACAGGGAGAGGAATAAGGTGTTGGAATGGAGAGGCAGGTTCAATGAGATTCGGGAGGTAATGAATTTATATGCAGCATCGAATCAATCATTAAAACTAACAAGGAGCTAGTTATTCATTAAAAGAAATGTCAACACATTTTAGCTAGACTGGATGTAAAGCTCCAAGTGCATCCACAGCGGTGTTTTAGTGTTCTTTAAATATTGATGAGCTCATGAGATTTTTAATGTGGTTATCAGGTTTTATATGGCTGTGTCGTAAAATATGTATTACTCAGTACTCTGGGTCTTAACCATGTCACTTATTTCTTCAGGATATTCCCTGTCTTTCAATTAAATTTTTAAGGACCAGTCTATTAAGTGTCTGGAAGATGTTCAGGCACATTTTGCTGTTGTTACTGATTGGTTCCTTGCCTGAGAGGGTGCAGCAATGAGTCTGATTTTCTTTGAAGCCCACAACAGACTGAGTGATGGACACGAGTCTGTGGGCAACACAGGGCAATTAACACTGCCCTGAAGAAGGGTCTTGCCCTGAAACGTCAGCGGTTTATTCACTCCCCTCCATAGATGCTGCCTGACTGGCTGAGTTCCTCCAGCATTTTCTGTGTGTTGCACTGGATTTCCAGTACCTGCAGGCTTGCTTGTGTTTGTAACACCATTCATATTGCTCAGCAACACTTGATGATGACGGAAGATAGGACTGAATGAACAACATTTACATTAGTCCAACTAAGGAACATTGAATAGTACAGCACAGTACTGGCTCTTCGGCCCTTGATATTATGCTGACATTTTAATCTACTCTAAGATCAATCTAACCCTCCTTGCTCACATAGGCCTCCATTTTTCTTTCAAATGTATGCCTATCTAGAGTCACTTATATGTCCCTAATGTATCTGCCCCTCCCACCACCCCTGGCTACACGTTCCACACACCCACCACTCTTTGTGTGAAAAACTTACCTCTGACATCTCCCCATACTTTTCCTCCAATCACCTGCTGAAGGGTCTCAGCCTGAAACATCGACTGTACTCTTTTCTATAGATGCTGCCTGACCTTCTGAGTTCCTCCAGCATTTTGTGTGTTACCTGAAAATGATACTCCCTGATATTAGCCATTCCCACCATGGGGAAAAGTCTCCGGCTGTCCACTCGATCTATGTCTTGTACACCTCTATCAAGTTGTCTCTCATCCTCCTTCACTCTAAAGAGAAAAGCCCTAACTAGCTTAACCTATCTTTAAACTCCTAAGAGTACATATCTCGCACAATCTCTCATGGTCCCAGAACACATCAAAAAGCTCACCAATGCTTCTACTTTCTGAGGAGGCTGAAGAGAGCTGGACTTTGCACATCTATACTCACATCATTCTACAGATGTGCAGTAGAGAGCATCCTAACAAGCTGCATCACCGTTTGGTACGGAAACTGCACTGTGGCGGACAGAAAGGCTCAACAAAGGGTGGTCAAAACTGCCCAACACATCACTGGCACCAGCCTACCCTCCATCAAGGACATGTATACAGAAAGGTGTTGGAAGAGGGCCAGAAACATCATAAAGGATCCCACCCACCCTGCTCATGGACTGTTTGTCCCACTCCCATCAGGGAGGAGGCTACGTAGCATCCACACCAAAATCACCAGACTCAAAACCAGTTACTTTCCCCAAGCAGTAACTTTCCCCACTAACCCACCCCTCCATGCTCCCAACTACCACTATATCATTTCCTGTCAGTCACCCTGTGTACAGACACTCCTGGATGTCACTTTATGGATATACAATCAACATAAGTAATCTATCTTATGTATTTATATTTATTGTGTTTTTTTATTATTATTGTGCTCTTTATGTTTTTTTTGTGCTCATTGAATCATAAAGACTCAACAAGGAATAACAATTATTTTGTTCTTCTTTATACTTGTGTACTGTAAATTACATTAAACAACCTTGAATCTTGATCTTGAATCTATCCACATAAGACATGTTCTCTAATCCAGATAGCATCCCGGTCAACCTCCTCTGCACCCTCTCTAAAGCTTCCACATCCTCCCTATGATGAAAAGGCAAAAGGTTAGCTTCATTAGTCATATGTACATCGAAACATCAAAACACAAAGTGAAACGCATTGTTTGCGTCAACGACCAACACAGTAAGAGGGGGGCAGCCTGCAAGTGTCGCCATACTTCCAGAACCAACGTAGCGTGCATCACTACTCACCGTACAAATTTGGAACGTTGGGGGAAACCGGAGCACCTGGAAGAAACCTAAGTGATCATGGGGAGAGCAATGGGTCACTGGCAGTGTAATAGCAGTGTAACAGCAGTGTAATAGCACTGTAATAGCAGTGTAATAGCAGTGTAACAGCAGTGTAATAGCACTGTAATAGCATTACGCTAATTGCTTACAGTTGGAATTGTGGTCACACTGTAGTGTTCTATGTTCCTCTGCTGCACATTTTCTAAATTGTCCTTCACCATCATTGCCTTCCTGCCGCCGCCTGGGTTGCCTCAGGATGCTCCAGTTTCCTCTCACAGTCCAAAGACACACCAGTTAGTAGGTTAAATGGCCAATGTAAACTGTCCTGTGATTAAATCGGTGGGCTGCTGGGGGGGGGTTGGTACCCAAAAGACCGAAAAGGTCTATTTCAAGCTGTATCTCCAAATCAATAATCATGTAGATACATCACAACATCTGATAACTATCTTCTTTCTCCGAGTCTGATGAAGGTTTGCATTTTTAGTTTCCATTTTTGACTTTCACTTTCTGCCTATTCTGTGCTGTATCTCAATAAATCAATAAAAATCATTATCACTCACACTTTGTCAACTGCAAAAATAATGACAGTAAGAAATCCCTCAGGCAGTACTTAGCTTAATGCCCCCTTTTCCCTTCATTCCCTCTGTCACTCCGCCACCGTCTCCCCACCCCCCAACCCCGAGCCCTCTCTCAGCTCCACACCCTAACCCCTGTCTATACTTTGATTTCTGCACCAACATGTAGCAACTGATACACAGAGCATGAGAATTAATTGGTTCACAATGGGGGGGGAGGGGTTAGCAAAGTAAACGAGGCGAACGCCTTTCTAATAACAGGCGGGTTGGGAACCAAAAGACCATGAGGCATAGGAATTAGGCCATTTGGCCCATCTAGTCTGCTCCGCCATTCTGTTATGCCTGATTTACACTTGGTGGCCATTTTATCAGGTACAGGAATGGGATCCGTGTGGTCTTCTCTTGCTGTAGCCCATCCACTTCAAAGTTTGATGTGTTGTGCATTCAGAGATGCCCTTCTACACATCACTACACAAAGTTATTTGAGTTACTGTCGCTTTACTATATGCTTGAAAATGCCTTGTTATTCTCCTTTGACCTCTCTCATTAACAAGGCATTTTTGCCCACAGGACCACTGCTCACTGGATGTTTTTTTTGTTTTTCACACTATTCTCTGTAAACTCTAGAGCTTGCTGTGCATGAAAATCCCAGGAGGTCAGCAGTTTCTGAGATACTCAAACCACCCCATCTGGCACCAACAATCATTCCACCATCACAGTCACTTAAATCACATCTCTTCCCTGTTCTGATGTTTGGTCTGAACAACAACTGACCACGTCTGCATGTGTTTATGCATTAAGTTGCTGCTACGTGATTGGCTGATTCGATATTTGAATTAATGAGCAGGTGTACAGGTATGCCTAATAAAATGGCCACACTCAAAGCCATTCTCCTGTCTTCTCCCCTTAACCTTGATACGCTGACTAATTGAGTAACCAGAGATTTAGCATGACATCTAAAACTTTGACAAACTTCTATAAGCAAACTTATTCAGCATGCCTTCCTCAAGACAAAACCTTGCCTGACAAATCTGTTGGAATTCTTTGACAAAATAACAAGCAGGATAGACAAAGGAGAATCAGCTAATGTTGTATACTTGGATTTTCAGAAGGCCTTTGGAAGATTCCAGCAGGGATAAAGCAGTGGCTGATTGGCAGAAGGCAAAGAGTGGGGATAAAGGGAGCCTTTTCTGGTTGGCTACTGTGACTAGTGGTGTTCCACTGAGTCAGTGTTGGGACCAATTCTTTTTACGTTTTATGTCAATTATTTGGATGATGGAATTGATGGCTTTGTTACAAAGTTTGCAGGCAATATGAAGATACTGCAGGTGAAGGGGCATGTAGTTTTGAGGAAGTAGGGAAGCTACAGAAGGACTTAGACAGATTAGGAGAATGGACAAAGAAATGGCAGATGGAATACAGTGTCGGGAAGTGTATGGTCATGCACTGTGGTAAAAGAAATGAAAGTGTTGACTATTTTCTAAATGGAGAGGAAATACAAAAATCTGAGGTGAAAAGGGATTTTGGAGTCCTTGTGCAGAATTCCCTAAAGGTTAATTTGCAGGTTGCGGAAGGCAAATGTGATGTTAACATTCATTTCAAAAGACTAGAATATAAAAGCAAGGATGTAATGCTGAGGCTTTATATTATGAGCAGATTTGGGCCCCTAGTCTTAGAAACTGGAGATGGTTCAAAGGAGGTTCACAAAAATGATTCTAGCTTTGAATGGTTTGTCGTATGGAGGGTGTAGAATGGCTCAGGGCCTGTGTTCACTGAAATTGAGAAGAATAAGAGGGCAACCTCATTGTAACTAATCAAATGTTGAAAGGCCTTAACAGAGTGAATGTGGAGAGGATGTTTAATATGATGGGAGAGTATAAGACCAGAGGACACAGCCTCTGAACAGGGGGCGTCCTTTTAAAACAGAGATGAGGAGGAATTTCTTTAGCCAGAGAGTGGTGAATCTGTGGAATTCTTTGCTGCAGGCAGCTGTAGAGGCCAAGTCTTTATGTATATTCAAGGCAGAGAATGATAGATTCTTGACTGGTCAGGACATGAAGGGATACGGGTGGCGGGGGGGGGGGTGCGGCTGGGGGGAAGGCAGGAGATTAGGCCTGAGTGGTAAAATAGATCAGCCATGATGAAATGATGGAGAAGTCTCGATGGGCTAAATGGCCTAATTCTGATCCTATATCTTATTTGTCTTATAGTCTTATGTGGATTGGAGAGTATATTGACTGGCTGTATTGCAGCCTGGTATGGAAACACCAACAGCCTTGAATGGAAAGTAATGGATACGGCCCAGACCATCACAGGTAAAGCCCTGCCCACCACTGAGCATATCTACACAGAGTGTTCTTACAGGAAAGCAACATCCATCATCAAGGACCCCCACCATCCAGACCATGTTCTCTTCTCACTGTTGCCATCAGGAGGGTGGTACAGGAGCTTCAGGACTCACAACATCAGGTTCAGAAACAATTATTACCCTTCAACCATCAAGCCCTTAGACCAGTGAAGATAACTTCACTCACCCACCCCCCATCACTGAACTCTCCCTATGACCTACGGACTCACTTTCAAGAACTCTTCATCGCATGCTCTTGATATTTGTTATTATGATTTTCCAGTTATTTGTTATTATTATTTTTTTCTCTTTTGAATTTGCATAGCTTGCTGTCTTTTGCACACTGGCTGTTTGTCCATCCTGTCTTTCATTGATTCTGTACTGTTTCTTGGATTTACTGAGTATGCCCACAAGAAAACAAATCTCAGGGTTGTATATGGTGACAAATAAGTTTACTTTGAACTTTGAACTTTAACAAAGGGTCTCAGCACAAACGTCAACTCTTTATTCTCCTCCATAGATGCTGCCTAACTATGCATCTCATAATCTTATATACCTGTATCATGTCTCTTCTCAGCCTGCTTCAGTGCAGGGAAAACAGATCCTGCCTTTGAGTTGCTAATTTATTCTGCAGCAACACACACAAACTGTTGGAGGAACCCGGGCAGCATCTGTGGAAGCTATTGAACAGTGGATGATTCGGGCTACAACCCTTTACCAATACTGAGCCATGGCCCAAAACATCAAACATTCATTTCCTTCTAGTGACACTGCCTGACCCACTTAGTTCCTCTGGAACCTTTTTTATGCCGTGGACCTAAGGGATCTGTGACCTCAGGCTAAGAACCCCTGCTCTTCAATTTTGTGTGTGTTGTTCAAGATTTTCAGCATCTGTAGAATCTCTGGAGCAGCACACACAAAATGCTGGAGGAACTCAGCAGGTCAGGCAGCATCTATGGAGAGGAATATCAATCCTCATAGAGGGATCAGAAGTGGAGAGAGTGAGCAGTTTCAAGTTCCTGGGTGTCAAGATCTCTGAGGATCTCACTCAGTCCCAACATATTGATGTAGTTATAAAGAAGGCAAAACAGTGGCTATACTTTATTAGCAGTTTGAAGAGATTTGGCATGTCAACAAATACACTCAAAAACTTCTATAGATGTACCGTGGAGAGCATTCTGACAGGCTGCATCACTGTCTGGTATGGAGGGGCTACTGCACAGGCCCGGAAGAAGCTGCAGAAGGTTGTAAATCTAGTCAGCTCCATCTTGGGCACTAGCCTACAAAGTACCCAGGACATCTTTAGGGAGTGGTGTCTCAGAATGGCAGTGTCCATTATTAAAGACCTCCAGCACCCAGGGCATGCCCTTTTCTCACTGTTACCATCAGGTAGGAGGTACAGAAGCCTGAAGGCACACACTCAGTGATTCAGGAACAGCTTCTTCCCCTCTGCCATCCGATTCCTGAATAGACATTGAATCCTTGAACACTACCTCACTTTTTCTAAATATATAGTATTTCTGATTTTGCACGATTTTTAATCTATTCAATATACGTATTCAGTATAAAGAATACTGAATAAGATTTACTTATTTATTTATTTTTTTCCCTCTCTCTGCTAGATTATGTATTGCATTGAACTGCTGCTGCTAAGTTAACAAATTTCACGTCACATGCCAGTGATAATAAACCTGATTCTGATTGCGAAGACCCTTCATCAGGAATGAAGAATCTCCACAGAATCCCTTTGTCTATCATTTACTCTTTATCTGTATGTCTCTATTTAGGGAAAAATCTAATCCCACAATATAAAAACCAGAAGCAGGAGTTCACCACTGAGCCCACAACTTCACCTGTCTCAATCCGGAAGAGACTTGTTAATTGTTGCAAACTCTTTTCCATTGTACTTATCAATGAGAGTTCACGCAGTCTGCTTTCTGTTTCTTGATCCATCAATTCTCTGTACGTATTTGAAGGTTTCAAAAGATTATATATAGAATAAGAGATAGCCTGTAGTGAGTACTAGCTTGCAATCTGATCAAGAGGTCAGTAAGGTTTATCTATTGTGTAACAGAAATCCAGACATGACTTACAGGCTAGAGACCAATCAAAGGGTTCAGAGGAGAGCTGATATACAGGATAACAGAAACCTGTGAGATACAAAATGAGAATCTAATTACACTGGGGTTTATTCAGAGAATAACAGATAGCCATGGGGGAATCTGACCCAGAGGTTTGGAGTTTGGCTTATATATAGAATAATAGAGACTCGGGTTTGATTTATAGGCTGGAATTTGATCAAGAGGTTCTGAAGTTTGTACATGGAATATACACTCAGTAGCCACTTTATTAGGTATAGCTGCTCGTTAATGCAACTATCTAATCAGCCACTCATGTGGCAGCAAATCAATGCATAAAAGCATGCAGACATGGTCAACTGTTTCCAGAGCCCTGGGCGTGAGTTATAGACTGGAATCAAATCAAGTTATCTGGAAGGGTGCGAAGATGTTGGTTGTAGGTAGAATAACTGGTATCTGGAAGTGTGTTACAGGCTCAAAATTCAAAGTAAGTTTATGACCAAAGTACGTATATGTCACCACGCAAAACCCTGAGGTTGATTATAGAAACATAGAAACATAGAAAACTTACAGCACAATACAGGCCATTCGGCCCTCAATGCTATGCTAAACATGTACTTATTTTAGAAATTACCTAGGCTTACCCATTGCCCTCCATTTTTCTAAGCTTCATGTACCTATCCAGGAGACTCTTAAAAGACCCTACTGTATCCACCTCCACCACCGTCGCTGGCAGCCCATTCCACGCACTCACCACTCTCTGTGTAAAAAACTTACACCTGACATCCCCTCTGTACCTACTTCCAAGCACCTTAAAACTGTGCCCTCTCGTGTTAGCCATTTCAGCCCTGGGGAAAAGCCTCTGACTGTCCACACGATCAATGCCTCTCATCATCTTATACACCTCTATCAGGTCACCTCTCATCCTCCGTCGCTCCAAGGAGAAAAGGCCAAGTTCACACAACCTATTCTCATAAGGCATGCTTCCCAATCCAGGCAACATCCTTGTAAATCTCCTCTGCACCCTTTCTATAGTTTCCTGTAGTGAGTTGACCAGAACTGAGCAAAGTACTCCAAGTGGGGTCTGACCAGGGTCCTATAAAGCTGTAACATTACCTCTCAGCTCTTAAACTCAATCCCACTAATTTTCTTGTGGGTATTCACAGCAGATCAAAGAAATACAATAAAGTCAATGAAAAACTACACAAAAAGACTTTCAAATAAACAAATGTGCAGAAGAAGGCAATCTGTGCAAATAGACAACAATAATAGTAATTACAGATAAGGTAATCCATAATAACCATCCAGATATAATAGCGATATCAATAAGTGAAAAACACCAGAAATGTCCTGAATTAAAAGAGGAAATTGAAAGACTGTGGAACATGAACAAGGTATACATTGTCCCAATAGTAATATGTATACCCCAAAGACACGATATAATATCATTAAACAATTAAACCTAGACAGGAATATCCAGATAAACCTTCAGAAAGCCACAATAATAAACACGACTAGAAAAGTCCAAAAGTTCGTAGCAACTGACAAATGAGCATGCTTGGCTCAGGTTTTACCACCTTGAGATGAGAAAAAATAAATAATAATAATGACAAATTTAGAAACATTATGTACACTCGAACACACTTAGATTAACACTACCTAGGACTGAAGGAGGAAGAGGAAAAACAGAAAAAAAATGTTACAGAACAGTCAAGTAAATCTTCAAAGGATATACTTTCATCAATGAAGACAGGATTCAGCACTCCACACGAGCATAAGCAATTCTTACAAGGATGCACCACTAAACAGATAAGTATAACCCAGAAAAATGAAGAAATTATCACTATTGAAGAAAAAGTTAACCAATGGAAGAGCTTGACGCTCCATGCAAGACATCCCCACAATCTGAGCAGACTAGATGTCGACAAGGAAGTGAAAAATTCCTGGTTTAGAGATGGAGACCTCATCCCAGAAACAGAGGGGATCCTTGTGACAAATACAGGACCAGGTGGTTATCGCAAAAAAATTATCAAAACTACATAATAAAAGACCACCAAATTCAAGATGATTAATGCAGAAAATGCTATGAAAGACCAGAAACAATCCAACACATTACAGGATCCTGCAGCTGTTTAACTCAATCTGATTATACAGGCACAATCAAATAGCAAATATCATTCACCAAAATCTTGTTTTAAAATACAAACACATACAAGAAACCATACCTTACTATAAATACAAGCCTGATCCAGTTTTAGAGTCAAATTCTTACAGATTATGTTAAGACCAATCCATTATTACAGATAGGACAATTCAGATATAATATTACAAGACAAACAAGCAAGAACAACTTACTCAATAGATATCACCATTCCAAACATGATAACATACAGAAATCAATAAGAAAAAAACACCTGAAATATGCTGAATTAAAAGAGGAAATTGAAAGACTTTGGAACATGAACAGGGTATACATTGTCCCAATAGTAACATTTACAACTGGTATCATCCCAAAGTCTCATAATAATAGCATTAAACAATAAGGCCTACACAATAATATTTATGTAAACCTCCAGAAAACCAAAATACTAAACACCACTAGAGCAGTCTGAAAGTTCCTAGCAATTCAGAAATGAGTGTGCTTGGCTGTGTCCGCACCTTAGGTTTTACCAGCTTGAGCTGAGAAAAAGTTGAAAATACAACAAGGAATACTGAGAACATGAGTTGTAGAGTTGTGGAATCTGATCAAGTTATCCTGGGGACTGTATATAGAATATCATTACTTGGGAGTAAGCAATGTGGAGGAATCTTCGCCTGCAATAGAATAGAGAGTGTAGGCCATTCAGCCAGCGTACTTGTGCAGACCTTTTAACCTACTCTCTGGTCAGTCTAGCCCTTCCCTCTCACAGTTCAGGTGTAGTCTAACACACCTTTTAGTTTCAGATTGGACTGCTCCTAAGCCGAGTGATACTTCATCCTCATGATATGCAGTTCAAAACGTGAAACATCCACCTCCACTCCCCCTCCACAGATGCTGCTTAACCTTCTGAGTATTTCTAGAATTTTCCATTTTTATTATGATGTTACAACTCTGCCAATGATGCTCTCACGCCCAGCTGTGAGAGGAGGAGGGTTGGACACAGGGCTAGCAACCCCACCCTGTAAAAACCCAGAGCTACAGAAGCTCCAAAGACCTCATTCCCGGGAGGAGGATCTTCGCCTGGAAGACAAATGAAGTTGTGTGGGGAAAGAGGAGGCCACAGGGCCGACCAACCTTCTATCGACCCAGGACAGAGGACTCTGGCGTGGGCCTGTCAGTGGCGTATGCCCCTATAGTGGTGATGAGTTAAGAAGAAGAGTTATGATATTGCATATATGATTTTAAAGGAAGCAATGACAAAGTTATTGCCTCTACCTGCCACCTTCTATCCTCTGCATCTCCCATCCATCCAATCCACCATCATCTGTCACTCTTTCACTCTCCACTGTTAACCTCAACTTCTCCCCATGGAGTGAGGTCCAAATTCTTTCTGCTGTTTGGGTTAAGGAGGTTCTCACAAGTTTCATGTTGGAATTATTAATCAATATCTCAGCCCCAGTCTCCCCCATCAGCCCTACTCTAACTTTGTCCACCTCCCTCAATGTTTTTGCCATCTCTGTCAGGTCACACTCCTCCTTCACATTGATCAGAATCAGAGTCAGGTTTATTATCACTGGCATATGCTGTGAAATTTGTTGTTTTGTAGCGGCAGTACACTGCAAAACATAGGAATAAAAAACTACGAATTACAATAAGAAATACCTATATAATTAAATTAAATAAGTCGTGCAAAGAGAGAGCAAACAAAAATATTAGGTAGTGTTCATGGGTTCATTATCAATTCAGAAGGGGAAGAAATGGTTTCTGAAACATTGAGTGTGCGTCTTCAGGCTCCTGTGCCTCCTCTTTGACGGTAGTAATGAGAGAAGGACATATCCTAGATTAAGTCTTTAGACATTCCCCAAGATGTTTCAGGAACAGCTTCTTCCCCTCTGCCATCAGATTTCTGAATGGACAATGAACCCATGTATACTACCTCACTATTTTTTTTTCGTTTTTGTTCTCTTTTTGTACTAATTTAATTTAACATGTATATCTTATACTCATTTATAGTTATTATAATGTATTGCAATATACTGCTGCCACAAAACAACCAATTTCATGACATACGCCAGTGAAATGGTGGCCCCTGTATGTCACCGTTTAAATCATTAGTGTCCAGCTGAGATTTGTCTTGCATCCTTTACACCTCCCTGCCTGTAACAGGCTGGCACCTGACCACTCATAAGAAAGCAGCTCTTTTTGTTATCACAAATTCAAGTTCGAGTTTATTGTCATTCAACCGTACACATACATACAGCCAACCGAAACATCGTTACTCTGGGGCCAAGGTGCAAAACACGGTACATATCGTCACTCACAGCACTTGTAGTTACTATCCAGCATGTACAGTCACAAATAGTATCAGCCAAGTTCCTGACTGGCTTGCCCTGAAGGTTGAACTAGACTTACAGTTTAGAGTGACAACCAGACTGTTTTAAACATTCTCACAGCCTCCTCAGCGAGAGAATGCCAAAGATTCACAAAGCCCTGAATGAAAAAACATCCCCTCTCAGTCCCAAACGTTCAACCTTTTACCCTGAGAATAGGCCTGTTTGCCCCAGGGTCCACAACTACTGGAATCAACATTTGATCATGGTTAATTTATTATCCCTCTCAACTCCAATTTTCTGCCTTCTCTCCATAACCTTTGACACAATTACTAATCAAAGAACCTTTGTCATTGCCTCCTGCTGTCATGGATTCTTGATTACCTGACTGGCAGACCACAGTACGTGTGCTTGCAACACTGTGTGTCCGACAGAGTGATCAGCAGCACTGGGGCTCCACAGGGGACTGTCTTGTCTCCCTTTCTCTTCACCATTTACACCTCGGACTTCAACTACTGCACAGAGTCTTGTCATCTTCAGAACTTTTCTGATGACTCTGCCATAGTTGGATGCATCAGCAGGGGAGAAGAGGTTGAGTACAGGGCTACGGTAGGAAACTTTGTCACATTGTGTGAGCAGAATTATCTGCAGCTTAATGTGAAAAAGACTAAGGAGCTGGTGGTAGACCTGAGGAGAGCTAAGGTACTGGTGATCCCTGTTTCTATCCAGGGGGTCAGTGTGGACATGGTGGAGGATTACAAGTACCTGGGGATACGAATTGACAATAAACTGGACTGGTCAAAGAACACTGAGGCTGTCTACAAGAAGGGTCAGAGCCATCTCTATTTCCTGAGGAGACTGAGGTCCTTTAATATCTGCTGGACGATGCTGAGGATGTTCTACGAGTCTGTGGTGGCCAGTGCTATCATGTTTGCTGTTGTGTGCTGGGGCAGCAGGCTGAAGGTAGCAGACATCAACAGAATCAACAAACTCATTCGTAAGGCCAGTGATGTTGTGGGGATAGAACTGGACTCTCTGACGGTGGTGTCTGAAAAGAGGATGCTGTCTAAGTTGCATGCCATCTTGGACAATGTCTCCCATCCACTACATAATGTACTGGTTGGGCACAGGAGTACATTCAGCCAGAGACTCATTCCACCGAGATGCAACACAGAGCGTCATAGGAAGTCATTCCTGCCTGTGGCCATCAAACTTTACAACTCCTCCCCTGGAGGGTCAGACACCCTGAGCAAATAAGCTGGTCCTGCACTTATTTCCTGGCATAATTTACATATTACTATTTAATTATTTATGGTTTTATTACTATTTAATTATTTATGGTGCAACTGTAACGAAAACCAATTTCCCCCGGGATCAATAAAGTATGACTATGACTTTAAAGTCACATACTCTAACCCACATCTTTAATTACAGTTCAAGTTCATGTTTACTGTCATTCAACCACACACATGTATACAGCTAAATGAAATATGGTTTCTCTGGGGCCAAGGTGAAAAACACAGTATACACAGTCACACACACCACATGTACAGTAGTTATGCCCCAGCACATATAATCACAAAATAAAAATGTACCCATTGACCTCATCTCCACAGCTGTCTGTGGCAATGAATTCCATAGATTGACCACTCTCTGCCTGAAGAAATTGCTCCTCATCTCTGTTCTAAATGGACGTCTCTCTATTCTGAGTTTGTACCCTCTGGTCTTAGACTACCCCTCTATTGGAAACATCCTCTCCATATTCACTCAATCCAGTGCAACTCATCTTATTAAATCGAAAGTTGACAAATGTAAAAGATTACTTGTCAGCCTCCGATTGAACAAGATGAGTTCCATTTCTCCTAAACTCTTGGCAATACAGTCGTACACTAACTTTCTCCCTCAAAGTCCCAGCATTTAACCCGAAGTGCGTTACTGCTCTGGTCAGTAAATCTCAGAGAATCTCAGTACTCTGAGTGTGGCCTCTCCAAAGCCCTGTAAAAGCACAGAACGACCTTCCAACATCCTTGACAGTTCTCATGCCCTCGATCTCCCCATTAACTTTCAATTCGCAGGCTTTGACCACCTCATTTTTACCATGGGTGTCCAGTCCTGTACACTTCTATACCCCGGCAAGAAGGCCTTAGAGTTCTCTGCATCTTTCTCAATAAAAGAACCAATCGATTCCCCTCAGTCAACCCCCCACCCCCATCCCCCCCCATCTTCATCCTCAACAATTTTTCCTTCGGCTCCACCCACTTTCTCCAGACTCAAGCAGTAGCCATGGGCACCCCCATGGACCCAGCTACGCCTGCCTCTTCATTAGCTATGTAGAACTTCCTTGGTGCTGCTCCCTAACTCTTCCTCTGCTACATTGACACTACATTGGTGATGCTTCATGTGCCCATGCTGAGCTTGCCAACTTCATCAACTTTGCCTTTAATTTCCACCCTGCCCTTAAGTTCACTTGGTCCATTTCTGATACCTCCCTCCCCTTTCTCAATTTCTCTCACTCCATCTCTAGAGACAAGCAGCTGACCAACATCTTTTACAAACCTACCAGTTCCCATGATTAACTGTCTCCTGCAAAAATATTATTCCCTTTTCTCAGTTTTTTCAACTCCACTGCATCTGTTCCAAGGATGTGGCTTTCCTTTCCAGGACATCAGAGTTGTCCTCCTCCTTCAAAGATCAGGGTTTCCCTTCCTCCATCATCGATGCTGCCCTCACTCATATCTCCATTTCCCGAACATCCACACTCTCTTCATCTTCCCTCCGCCTTAACAGTGATAGGGTTCCTCATATCCTTACAATAAGACCATGAAATATAGAAGCAGAATTAGGCCATTTGGCCCATCGAGTCTGCTCCACGATTTCGCCATAGCCGATCAATTTCTTCTCACTCCCAATCTTCTGCTTTCTCCCCGTATCCCTTCATGTCTTGACTATTCAAGAATCTATCAACCTCTGCCATAAATATATCCAAGGACTTACCTCCTCTACTGTCTGTGGCAATGAACTCCATAGACTCATCACTCTCTGGCTAAAGAAATTCCTCCTCATCTCCGTTCTAAGTAGACGTGCCTCTATTCTGTGTCTTCTGGTTTTAGACTCTCCCACCATAGGAAACATCCTCTCCACATCCACTATATCTAGGCCTTTCGCCAATCTTAATTAAGCTTCAATTAGATGTCCCCTCCCATCTTTCATTCTCCTGAATTCTAGTGAGTACAGGCCCAGACCTATCAAACACTCCTCAAAGGATAAGTTTTTCAATCCCAGAATCATTTTTGTGGAACTCCTTTGAACCCTTTCCAATGTCAGCACATCCATTCTGAGATAAAGGGCCCTAATCTGCTCATAATACTCCAAGTGAGGCCTCCACCAGTGGCTTACAACCTTCAACATTACACTCTTGTTTTTATATTCTGGTCCTCACAAAATGAATATGAACATCGCATTTGCATTCCTCACCATTGACTCAACCTGCAAGTTAACCTTTAGGGAATCCTGCACAAGGACTCCCAAGTTCCTTTGCTCTTCAAATTTTTGAATTCCCTTTCCATTTAGAAAATAGCCTATGCTTTTATTTCTTCTACCAAAGTGCATGACCACATACTTCTTGACACTGTATTCCATCAGCCATTCTCCTAATCTGCCTAAGTCCTTCCATAATCTCTCTGCTTCCTCAAAACTACCTGCCTCTCTACCTATCTTTGTATCATCACCAGAGTTGGCCACAAAGCCATCAATTCCATCATCCAAATCAGTGACATATAACATAAAAAGAATCAGACCTAACATCACTAGTCACTGGCAACCAAAGAGAAAAGGTTCCCTTTATTCCCACTCTTTGCCTTGCACAAGGACTCCCAAATCCCTTTACAGCTCAGATTTTTGTATTTTCTCTCCATTTATAGTAAAACCTTTCATTTCTTATACAAAAGTGCATTACCATACACCTTATTCCATTGCTATTTCTTTGTCCGTTCTCCTAATCTAAGTCCTTCTGTAGCCTTTCTGTTTCCTCAAAACTAATTGCCCTCCACCTACATTATGTTCATACTGTCTGCAAACTTTGTAACAGAGCCATCAATTCCATCATCCAATTCATTGATGTAAAACATAAAAAGAATCGGTCCTAACACAGATCCTGTGGAACATCACTAGCAGCCAGCCAGAAAAGGCTCACTTTATTCCCACTCTTTGCCTCCTGCCAATCAGCCACTGCTTTATCCATGTTAGAATCTTTCCTGTAAAACCATGGGCTCATAGCTTGTTAGACAGCCAAAGGCCTTCTGAAAATCCAAGTACACAATATCAGCTGATTCTCCTTTGTCTATCCTGCTTGTTATTTCTTCAAAGACTTTGTCAGACAAGATTTCCCCTTGAGGAAACAATGCTGACTACAGCCTATTTTATCATGTGCCTCTAAGAACTCCAAAAACACATCCCTGACAATCACTCTAACATCTTCCTAACCACTGAGGTCAGACTAACTAGCCTATAATTTCCTTTTTTCTACCTCTCTCTCCTTTCTTGAAGAGTGGAGTGACATATACAACCTTCCAGTCCTCCAGTACTAAGCCAATTGATTCTTGAAAAATCATTACTAGTGTATCCATAATCTCTTGAGCCTCCTCTTTCAGTACCCTGGGGTGTAGACCACTTGGTCCAGGTGAATTATCTACCTTCAGGCCTTGCAGTTTTCCAAGCATCTTCTCCCTAGTAATGATAACTTCACACACTTCTTCCCCTTGACACCCTCGAACGTCTGGCACATTGCTAGTGTCTTTCAAAGTGAAGAGCGATGCAAAATATTTATTCAGTTCATCTGCCATTTCCTTGCCCCCATTGCTTCCTCTCCAGCATCATTTTCCAGCACTCCGATATCCACTTTCGTCTTTCTTTTACACTTTATGTATCTGAAGAAACTTTTTGTATTCTCTTTAATATTATTGACTAACTTACTTTTACATGCCATCTTTATGATTTCTTTAGTTGCCTTCGGTTGGTTTTTAAAAGCTTCCCAATCCTCAAATATCCCACAAAATTTTTGCTCTATTATATGCCCTCTCTTTGGGTTTTATGTTGGCTTTGACTTCTCTTGTCAGCCACAGTTGCCTCATCCTGCCTTTAGAATACTTCTTCTTCTTTGGGATGTCTTCCGAATTGCTCACAGAAATTCCAGTCATTGCTGGGTCTGCTGTCATTCCTGCCAGTGTTCTTTTCCAATCAATTCTGACCAACTCATCTCTCATGCCTCTGTAAATCCTTTTACTCCTCTATAATACTGATATATCTGACATGAGCTTCTCCTTCTCAAATAGCAGGGTGAATTCTATCATATTATGATCACTGATCCCTCAGAGTTCCTTTACCTTAAGCTTTCCAATCAATTCCAGTTCATTGCACAACACCTAATACAGAACAGTTGATCCCCTAGTAGGTTTAATCACAAGTTCATTTAAAAAGCCATCTTGTGGGCATTCTAGCAATTCTTCTTCTTGGGATCCAGCATCAACCAAGTTTTCCCGATTTACCTGTATATTGAAATACCTGTGACTTTCATAATATTGTCCTTTTGACATACATTTTCTATCTCCTATTGTAATTTGTAGACAACTTCTTTGCTATAATTTTCATCAGGGTCTTTTTACTTTCCAGTTTCTCAGCTCTACCCACAACAATTCTATACCTTCTGATTCTATGTTACCTCTTTCTAATGATTTGATCTGATTTTTCACCAACAGAGTCACCTCACCCCCTCTGCCTCCCTGCCTGTCCTTTCGATACAATATGTGACCTTAGAACCTTAAGCTCCCTGCTATAATCTTCTCACAGCCATGAAAATATGTAATCTTCTTCCATGAGCCTCCACATCCAACACATCATTCTCCATTCCTTCTGTCACCTCCAATGGGATCCTACCACGAAGCACATCTTTCCCTTCCCCGCCCCCATCTTTCACTTTCTGCAGGGATCACTCCCTCCATGATTCCCTTGTCCATTCATCCCTCCCGGCACTTATCCCTGCAAGCAGCCAAAGTGCTAAAGCTTCCCATTCAAATCCTCCCTCACCATCATTCAGGGCCCCAAATAGTCCTTCCAGGTGAAGTAATGCTTGACCTGCAAATCTGCTGGGGTCATCTACTGTGTCCAGTGCTCCTGACGCGGCCTCCTCTACATTGGTGAGACCCGTCGTACATTGAGGGACCACATCATCGAGCACCTTCACTCCATCTGCTACAAGTGGAAATTCCCAGTGGCCAAAAATTGTAATTCCCATTCCCATTCCGACAGGTCGGTCTATGGCCTCCTCTTGAGCCATGACGAGGCCCCCCTCAGGGTGGAGGAGCAACACCTTATATTCCACCTGGGCAGCCTCCAACCTGGTGGCATGTACATCGAATTCTCCTTCCAGTTAAAGAAATTTCCCTCTCCCATCCTTCTTCTGCTATTCCCCACTGTGGCCTCCTACCTCTTCTCACCTACCTATCAACTCCCCCTGGGTCTCCTCCTCCTTCCCTTTCTCCAACAGTCCACTCTCCTCTCCAGCCCTTCACCTCTCACCTCCCAGCTATCCTCCTTCCCCTCCCCCCACCGTTTTATTCTGGGATCTTCTCCCTTCCCTTCCAGTCCTGAAGAAGGGTCTCAGCCCAAAATGTTCACTGTTCATTCCCGTAGGTGCTGCCTGACCTGCTGAGTTCCTCCAGCATTTTGAGTGTGCTGTTGTTTCGGATTTTCAGCATCCGCAGTATTTCTCATATTTATACACAGTTTGTTTTATCATAACAGCACCAGTAACGTTATACCGTCTTACATAAACATACATCTCGCACTTTATGTCAACCTGTCAATCTTCAGACCATACCACTCAGGTGCATGTGCTAATATTGTTTGGAGACTTCACGAGCTGGATTGTAATGATACACTCAGTGGCCACTTTATTAGGTACACCTGTACACCTCCTCAATAGTGCAAATATCTAATCAGCCAACCCAGTCCAGTAAAGGATGCAGACATGGTCAAGAAGTTCAGTTTTCGTTCAGACCAAACATCACAATGGGGAAGAACTGTGATCTAAGTGACTTTTACCTTAGAATAATTGTTGCTGCCAGATGGGGTGGTTTGAGAATCTCAGAAACTGCTGATTTCCTGGGGTTTTCTCACACAACAGTCTCTAGAGTTTGCAGAGAGTGGTGTGAAAAACAAAAAAAAATCCAGTGAGTGACAGTTCTGTTGGAGAAAACGCCTTGTGAATGAGAGAGGTCAGAGGGGAATGGTCAAGCTGACAGGAAGGCAACAGTAACTCCGGTAACAACGCATTACAACAGTGGTGTGCAGAAGAGTGTCGCTGAATGCACAACAAGTTGAGTCTTGAAGTAGATGGACTGGAGCAGAAGAAGACCATGAACATACACTCAGTGGCCACTTTATTCGGTACATGAGATACCTAATATAGTGGACACTGAGCATATGTGCTCCGTGTGTTATATATAGTGTGTTTTACACCCTGGACCCAAAGGAACAATGTTCCGTTTAGCTGAATACATGTGTATGGTTGAATGACAATAAGTTTGAACTTGAACTGCACCTGTACTCCAGTATCTTCTCAATAAAAAAAACATTCTGCTGCCATTGTTGTTTACAGAGACACAACACTTCATTCATGATCCAACTACAGAAAGTCGAGGATGATCCGTCAGGTTGGAAACAGGGATGAATAGAGGGAGTGAGGTTGGGGCTGTCCTTGTGCAGAGAAGGCTAAGAGGAGAGCAAAAGTTCAAATGTGCTTCACCCTCCATGATTCCCTCTCTTTACTTCAGCCTCAAGCTTTATATTTTATAGAATTCTTGAACATTGTTGAATGTTGTTTTTGCTGCAAGTTGCACCAACACACCACAACAAATTCCTAATACAGGCAGCTGTGTATGGTGAATAAAGTTGATCCTCGATCAGCGATCTGCTAGAAGATGACAGTATCAGTGGATGAAAGGAATTGTCGATGTATCTGGTGAAGACCCTACATCAGCAATGTTAAGAGCTGTGGGAAATGGATCCAACTGTAGGATTAACTGGAGACCATCTTCAAAGAGCTTGCATGGGTATGATGGGCTGAAGGGCTCCATCAATCAATACAGTATTCCTGCAGATCCATGGAAGCCTCCAGGTGCATAGATTTGAGGAGTTGTTGAAGCAAATACCATGGTGGGGAACATCTGTGACCTGAGAATTACAGCAAATGGCAAAAGAATAACCTCTTGAATACTGGACTGACGAGATGGAGTGGATGTGGGGAGGATGATCACTATAGTAAGGAGTCTAGGACCAAAGGGCACGGACTCAGAAAGAGGGACGTTCATTTAGAATAGAAACATAGAAACCCACGGCACAATACAGGCTCTTCGGCCCACAATGCTATGCCAAACATGTACTTACTTTAGAAATTACCCTGGATTACCCATAGCCCTATATTTTTCTAAGGTCCATGTACCTATCCAGAAGTCTCTTAAAAGACCCTGTCATATCTGCCTCCACCACCAGCCATTCCACGCACTCACCACTCTCTGCATAAGTAACTTACCCCTGACATCTCCTCTGTACCTGCTTCCGAGCACCTTAAAACTGTTCCTTCTTGTGTTAGCCATTTCAGACTCTGACTATCCACATGATCAATGCCTCTCATCATCTTGTACACCTCTATCAGGTCACCTCTCATCCTCCGTCGCTCCAAGGAGAAAGGCCAAGTTCACTCAACCTATTCTCATAAGGCATGCTCCCCAATCCAGGCAACCTCCTTGTAAATCTCCTTTGCACCCTTTCTATGGTTGCCACATCCTTCCTGTAGTGAGATGACCAGAACTGAGCAAAGTACTGCAAGAAGGGTCTGACCAGGTTCCTATATAGCTGTAACATTACCTCTCGGATCTTAAACTCTATCCTACGGTTGATAAAGGCCAATGCACCATATGCTTTCTTAACCACAGAGTCAACCTGCGCAGCTCCTTTGAGTATCCTATGGACTCGGACCCCAAGATCCCTCTGATCCTCCACACTGCCAAGAGTTTTACCATTAATACTATATTCTGCCATCATATTTGACCTACCAAAATGAACAACCTCACACTTATCTGGGTTGAACTCCATCTGCCACTTCTCAACCCAGTTTTGCATCCTATCAATGTCCTGCTGTAACCTCTGATAGACCTCCACACTATCTACAACACCCCCAACCTTTGTGTCATCAGCAAATTTACTAGCCCATCCCTTATCCAGGTCATTTACAAAAATAACGAAGAGATGAGGTTCCAGAACAGATCCCTGAGGCACACCACTGGTCACCGACCTCCATGCAGAATATGACCTGCCTACAACCACTCTTTGTCCTCTGTGGGCAAGCCAGTTCTGGATCCACAATCAAGGTCATTTCTTACAACACAGCCTGATACCAGCTGAGCTGCTCCCTGGAGGTCAGATTCAACAGGTACTTCTAAACGAGAATTGTTTAAGTGCAAGCATTGGTGTGGCAAAGGACCTCCTCCATGTCTGAGAAGGTTCTCGGTCATCCAGGTCATTGTATATCAAGCAGTAATAAATCAAGGCAACTGGACTTGCTGGGTTATCCATTAGTTCAAAGATAAGACTCATTATCTCTACCACTCTTAATGAGCCTCATGTGATTGCTGTACTTTAAACAACTCACAGAGTTTATAAGTCATGGTTCAGAACTTAAGAAGCCTCTAGGATGAGTGGTGAAATATCTTCTGGACAGCACAAGTCCAGTTGCCTTGACTGCTCTCCTCCAAGGATGGTCTCTTTGTCTTGGTGGAGAGACTAGTGAGTGCCTGAGGTCCAGAGGGGGATTACCCATGGCGGTAAGATCAAGGAGGAGGTTCCAGACAAACAGCAATCCAACCAGGACCTCAAAGGTGAAGATGACACATGACAACGGCAGTGGAGGTGGAGGAATGTTGCAGCAGTGAAGGGCTCCCAGTCATCTCGCGTTCCATGCCTCTGCACCCTGACCCCGATCTGTCAAGAACTGGCTGGTGGCTGCCCGTGCAGCAGCCCCCGGACATTAAACAAGGTCACACACAGGCGTTTTCCATCAAGATGGAAAATACCTCGGATTTTAAGAGCCCGTCTTCACCCTGTTGATGTTCCGGAACCCAGATCAAACCCAGTGGCAGGACTCGAATACACAACACCGATGGGCGTGTCGCCGGCATCAGAGTTCTCTCCACTCACAGTAAACTCTTGTCACACCCCAGCCGGGACCCTCGCCCTCGCTCGACGGCATGTTCAATCCCCGCCAACAACTTGGAAAGGACAGAGGCAAGGCGCAGGCCGGATGGGATTCCGGCGCATTTGGCTCGCTCCAGTCGCCCACCAGATGGGTTCGTCAGCGCCCCTCGCCCCTTGTCGCCAGATGACCAGAGTCTCCCAACTCCCTTTGCCAACATCAACGCCGTCTTTGACCGCAAGACCATCCACATTACAGCATCACTTGGCAAGCGACTGGTCAAACGTGGGTTAACCCGACTCCCCTCACTCTGGGGAGCCTGGTATCTGTTAAACCACACCATGACAATACTGAATACATACAACAGCTCAAAGCAATAGCAAATACATTGCGTGAATACACACACACACATCTCGCTCTCCCACCGTACAATCTGAGCATCAGCCACCTCGGCGACTCACCACCTTTCCAGTGCCTCCCCTTGGGTCGGTTTTGCTTGGAGTCACTTTGCTGGGTGCAGGGTCCGCACAGTAACAGCAGGGTGACGAAAGCGACCTCCAGCGGGGCTTGTCTCGTCAGCCGAGCCGCGGGAAACATCTCCCCAAGTTTGCTGGGCACGGCGCGCAGTTTTTACCTTCCTCTCTGCCCTCCCATCTCGCCGTCCTCCCATGCTCTCCCCTCCGGCGGCGGGCAGCCGGGCATCATGGACTCGGCGCGCTGAGACTCCCCGGTCTGCGGCAGGCGAAATCAGACTGAAGCAGACCCGAGCAGAGCAGCATGATATCTCCTCAGAACCACATTCGCCAACATTGTGCGGGCTATGCAGTCGCAGGAAAAAGAATCATCGCCCCAGGTTTCAGAGGGAATAGAGACTTCAGCATGATGCTGTTAGTCCGGGAGCACACAGCAACGATCGTTCTCTCTCTCCACCCCCTTGCGAGTGAAAAATATATATATAAAGCTTGATGTTTGGAACTAAGTATCACAGTTTACACGAGGATTTATAAACGCAAGAGATTCTGCAGATGCTGGAAATCCAGAGCAACACACGCAAAATGCAGGAGGAACTCAGCAGGTCAGGCAGCATTTATGAATAAACATTTGATGTTTCAGGTCGAGACCCTTCATCAGGACTGAAGAGGAAGAGGGAAGAAACCAGAATATAGAACATAGAACATTGCAGCACAGTACAGGCCCATCGGCCCGCGATGTTGTGCCAATCTTTTGACTTTCTCTAGGATCAACCTAATGCTTCCCCCCTACATAACCCTCCATTTTTCTTTCATCCCTGTGCCTATCTAAGAGTTTCTTAAATGTCCCCAATGTATCTGTCCCCACCACCAACCTTGGTAGAATGAGAAGGTCAGGTGAGGGGGGGCGAGTACCAGCCCGCAGGTGACACCAAGTGAGGGGGAAGGTGGGGTGGAGGGTGAAGTGAGAACCTGGGAGGTGAGAGGTGGAAGAAGTAAAGGGAAAAAGAAGAAGGAATCTGATAGGCGAGGAGAGTGGAGCATGGGAGAAAGAGGAGGAGGAGAAAGCAGATGGAGGTGATGGACAAGTGAGGAGAAGAGAAAGGGTGAGAGTGGAACCAGAATGAGGGATGGAAAAAGAGAGAACGAGGGAGGGGAGAGAAATTACTGGGAATTAGAGAAGTCCATGTTCATGCCGTCAGGTTGGAGGCTCCTCAAACAAAATACAAATGGCAGTAGAGTAATAAATGTGTCTGAATGGGAATGAGAAATAGAATTGAAATAAGTGGCCACTGGTATAGAAGTGTTGCTAGTCCTGAGGCACACACTTGCTCCACCCAGTGGAAGCCAGTCTCCTCTTTCCCCTCCCCCTTTCTCCCTCCCCTCCCACTCTCCCTTCCCCCCCTCCCCCTCTCCCTACACAGAGGAACACAGTGGTTCATTGGAACACAAATTGGTAAATTGGTATATTATTGTCACGTGTACCGAAGTACAGTGAAAAACCTGTCTTGCATACCATCTATACAAATCAAATCATTACACAAGGTAAAACAATAACACAATGCAAAATAAAGTGTTACAGAGAAAGCGTAGTGCAGGCAGAGAATTCGGACCAAGCCCATAACAAGGTAAATTGTGAGGTCAAGAGTACATCTTGTTGCACTAGGGTTCAATAACGTTAAACAGCGGAGTAAAAGTTGTCCTTGAGCCTGGTGGTATATGCTTCCAGGCTTTTGCATCTTTTTTTTTGCCTGATGGAAGCGGGGAGAATAAAGAACATCTGGGGTAGGTGAGGGGAGGGAGGTTGTTTATGTTGGCTGCTTTACCAAGGCACTGAGAAGTGTACACAGAGCCCACAAAGTGGAGACTGATTTCCACGATGTGCTGAGCTGGGCAGTTTCTTGCAGTCCTGGGCAGAGAAGTTGCTGTGGAATTGGATAGGATGAACACAACAACGAGCTGAACAATCGAAGAGTTGTTTCGAATATCTATATTTATTTTGGATGTGATTAAGTGGAACATGAAACCTTCGCTGCTTTTTTTGTGTGGTTCAATTACTATCATTAATTGCCTTGGGAAGCTGGAGATTCTGACTGTACAGTATATCATACCTGCTACCAGTATTCTGAAGAAGTGTTTGGATAATTCAGAATTTAAATCACAGCAGTGTCAGCATTGAGATCCTTGAGAAAGCATTATTGCAATTAACAGTAACACTGCATTGCCAGGGTTATTGGGAATTTATTTTTAATGAAATATCTGTTTAATTGCAGTGTTGTAGTGTGAAAAAGAAATGTTATGGCATACACATTCAGTGGTCACTTTATTCAGTACCCCCTCTGCCTAATAAAGTGGCCACTGACTGCAAGTTGATCGTCTTCTGCTGCTGTAGCCCATCCACTTCAAGGCTCGATGTGTTGTTCATTCAGAGATGCTCTTCTGCACACCACTGTTGTTGCGTGCGGTTATTTTATTTACTGTCACCTTCCTGTCAGCTTGAACCAGTCTGCACATTCACCTCTGACCTCTCTCATTAACAAAGCTTTTTTACCCACAGAACTCCGGGGGGGGGTGGGGGAGAAGATGGCGGCGCGACGACAGCGCACGCGGCCACTTCAGTGATGATATCTGTTATCTGTCAAGTAGGGGATCGTGCACAACCTGATTTGATGGAGATGAATGTGAGAGCACGGAGGAACATCTGGAAAATTTCTGAAATGCCTGCTTCGCTGCCGCTGCTACTGTGTGGTAACCGGAATCTCCGGAGCAGAAGGCCCCGAATCCTCGGCTTTGCGTATTTCAGTGGCCGGAGTGAGGTCGAAGGCACTCGGCAGAGGATGGCATTCGGGAGGCTGGTCGGAAGCTTGGAGTTTTCGGACGGATGGACTCAGTGTCGGCTGTGGTCGGCTGCTTTCAAGGTATCGGCAAGTTGATGGTGCCTGGAGGTTAATGGCAGGGAGTTTCTCCCTTTTGCCGCCTGCTATCAGGGACTCGGGACTTTGAGACTTTTGTTACTGTGCCTATAATCTGTTCTTCATCAAATTATGGTATTGTTTTGCACTGCTGTAACTATATATTATAATTATGTGGTTCTGTCAGTGTTAGTCTTTGGTTTGTCCTGTTTTCTGTGCTATCACTCTGGAGAAACATTGTATCATTTCTTAATGCATGTATGCATTTCTAAATGACAATAAAAGAGGACTGAGTGTTCTCATAATCTAATCTAAACCGCCACTTACTAGCTATTCTTTTAGTTTCACACACCATTCTCTATAAACTCTAGAGGCTAGGTGATAAGCAGTTTCTGACTAACTCAAGCCAGCCCATCTGGCACCAACAATCAAAGCCACTTAGATCACATTTCTTCCCAATTCTGATGTTTGGGCTGTTCAACAACTGAACCTCTTGACCATGTCTGCATGCTTTTATGCATTGAGTTGCTGCCACGTGATTGGCTGACTGGACATTTGCATTAACGAGCAGGTGCACAGATGTATGTAACAAGGTGGCCACTGAGTGTAATAGGACCAGTGGGAATCATTTCCGCCTGCATTTATGTAAACAACAGGCAGGCAGCTCCCTCCTTCTGACAACCTACACTGCTGATAGCGTGTTGAGTGTGTCAAGTATTGAAATTTTTAAAAGAACTGTTTAATCAAAATTCAGTGCTCTCAGAAAGATGATAAGCCGAGATGCTCCAGCTACGTGGAGTCCAACCCCATTTCTTTCAGAGAGGGCTCTGACGGGCTCAGTGGCAGCTGCCCCTTCGCATCCAAGAGACGCCTGAGAGGTTTTATAGGTGAGCAGCGATGTTTGAAGGTTTCACACTTCATTGGTATTCCGCCTCTGTCAAAGCTGCTAGACGGGAGGCCCATACTAACTTCCCCCGTCCGTTGCACACTGATTACAACACTACTCCGGCTAGTTACACGGTATCTCACTCTGCACATGCTTCGCAATGCATCCCCGCCTCCCGCAATGATAGGCAGACCCAGCAATTCATCCCCTTCTTTCTCCTCAGAATAAGTGTGGCTGAACACTCATACCTCTGAGACAGGGAGCCGTATGTTCAGGCCAGAAGACTGCAGGTGCCATGGGAGTTACAGTCTGTTGCCTTTCAGAGCACTTGTCTTTATTATCTACCTTGCTTTAAGTTGTGAGAATGTGGGGAGAATGAGCAGCTGACACTGAGTGCAGACTTGATGGGCCAAGGTAAATTGATAAATTCATTTATTATTGTCCGTAAGATATAAGAGGATAATTAGGCCATTTAGCCCATTGAGTCTGTATCATGGCTAATTTATTATCCCTCTCAAGCCCAATCCCCTGCCTTCTCCCCATAACCTTTGACATCTTGACTAATCAAGAATCTATCAACCTTCACTTTAAACCAATGGCTTGTCCTCTGCAACTGCCTGTGGCAATGAATTCCACAGATTCACCACCCTCTGGCTGAAGAAATTCCTCCTCACCTCTGTTCTAAAGGGGTGTCCTTCAGTTCTGAAGCTGTGCCTTCCAGTCCCAGACTGCCCCACTACAGGAAACATCCTCTCCACATTCACTCTATCTGTGCCCTCTGGTCCTAGACTCCCCATTACTCAAACATCCTCTCCACATCCACTCTATCTGTGCCATCTGGTCCTAGACTCACCACTATAGGAAACATCCTCTCCACATCCCCTCTATCTGTAACGTCTGGTCCTAGACTCCCCCACTACAGGAGGCATCCTCTCCACATCCACTCTATCTGTGCCCTCTGGTCCTAGACTCCCCCACTATAGGAAACATCCTCACCACATCCACTCTATCTGTATCCTCTGGTCCTAGACTCCCCACTATAGGAAACATCCTCTCCACATCCACTCTATCTGTGTCCTCTGGTCCTAGACTCCCCCACTATACGAAACATCCTCTTCACATCCACTCTATCTGTGTCCTCCGGTCCTAGACTCCCCACTATAGGAAACATCCTCTCCACATCCACTCTATCTGTGTCCTCTGGTCCTAGACTCCACCACTATAGGAAACATCCTCTCCACATCCACTCTATCTGTGTCCTCTGTTCCTAGACTCCCCCACTATAGGAAACATCCTCTCCACATCCACTCTATCTGTGTCCTCTGGTCCTAGACTCCCCCACTGTAGGAAACATCCTCTCCACATTCACTCTGTCTGTGGCCTCTGGTCCTAGACATCCCCACTACAGGAAACATCCTCTCCACATCCACTCTATCTGTGTCCTCTGGTCCTAGACTCCCCCACTATAGGAAACATCCTCTCCACATCCACTCTATCTGTCCTTCTGGTCCTAGACTCCCCACTATAGGAAACATCCTCTCCACATCCACTCTATCTGTGTCCTCTGGTCCTAGACTCTCCCACTACAGGAAACATACTCTCCACATCCACTCTATCTGTGTCCTCTGGTCCAAGACTCCCCCACTATAGGAAACATCCTCTCCACATCCACTCTATCTGTGTCCTCTGGTCCTAGACTCCCCCACTGTAGGAAACATCCTCTCCACATCCACTCTATCTCTGTCCTCTGGTCCTAGACTCCCCCACTGTAGGAAACATCCTCTCCACATTCGCTCTGTCTGTGGCCTCTGGTCCTAGACTCCCCCACTATAGGAAACATCCTCTCCACATCCACTCTATCTGTGTCCTCTGGTCCTAGACTCCCCCACTATAGGAAACATCCTCTCCACATCCACTCTATCTGTGTCCTCTGGTCCTAGACTTCCCCACTATAGGAAACATCCTCACCACGTTCACTCTATCTGTGCCCTCTGGTCCTAGACTCCTCCACTATAGGAAACATCCCCTCCACATCCACTCTATCTGTGTCCTCTGGTCCTAGACTTCCCCACTGTAGGAAACATCCTCTCCACATTCACTCTGTCTGTGGCCACTAGTCCTAGACTTCCCCACTACAGGAAACATCCTCTCCACATCCACTCTATCTGTGTCCTCTGGTCCTAGACTCCCCACTATAGAAAACATCCTCTCCACATCCACTCTATCTGTGTCCTCTGGTCCTAGACTCTCCCACTATAGGAAACATCCTCTCCAAATCCACTCTATCTGTGTCCTCTGGTCCTAGACTCCCCCACTATAGGAAACATCCTCTCCACATTCACTCTGTCTATGGCTTCTGGTCCTAGACTTCCCCACTATAGGAAACATCCTCTCCACATCCACTCTATCTGTCCCTCTGGTCCTAGACTCCCCACTACAGGAAACATCCTCTCCACATCCACTCTATCTGTGTCCTCTGGTCCTAGACTCCCCCACTATAGGAAACATCCTCTCCACATCCACTCTATCTGTGTCCTCTGGTCCTAGACTCCCCCACTATAGGAAACATCCTCTCCACATTCACTCTATCTGTGGCCTCTGGTCCTAGACTTCCTCACTATAGGAAACATCCTCTCCACATCCACTCTATCTGTGTCCTCTGGTCCTAGACTCCCCCACTATAGGAAACATCCTCTCCACATCCACTCTATCTGTGCCCTCTGGTCCTAGACTCCTCCACTATAGGAAAAATCCATTCCACATCCACTCTATCTGTGTCCTCTGGTCCTAGACTTCCCCACTATAGGAAACATCCTCTCCACATCCTCTCTATCTGTGTCCTCTGGTCCTAGACTCCCCCACTGTAGGAAACATCCTCTCCACATTCACTCTGTCTGTGTCCTCTGCTCCTAGACTCCCCCACTATAGGAAACATCCTCTCCACATCCACTCTATCTGTGTCCTCTGGTCCTAGACTCCCCACTACAGGAAACATCCTCTCCACATCCACTCTATCTGTGTCCTCTGGTCCCAGACTCCCCCACCGTAGGAAACATCCTCTCCACATCCACTCTATCTGTGTCCTCTGGTCCTAGACTCCCCCACTACAGGAAACATCCTCTCCACATCCACTCTATCTGTGTCCTCTGGTCCTAGACTCCCCCACTATAGGAAACATCCTCTCCACATCCACTCTATCTGTGTCCTCTGGTCCTAGACTCCCCCACTACAGGAAACATCCTCTCCACATCCACTCTATCTGTGTCCTCTGGTCCTAGACTCCCCCACTATAGGAAACATCCTCTCCACATCCACTCCATCTGTGTCCTCTGGTCCTAGACTCTCCGACTATAGGAAACATCCTCTCCACATCCACTCTATCTGTGTCCTCTGGTCCTAGACTCCCCCACTATAGGAAACATCCTCTCCACATTCACTCTGTCTGTGGCCTCTGGTCCTAGACTTCCCCACTATAGGAAACATCCTCTCCACATCCACTCTATCTGTCCCTCTGGTCCTAGACTCCCCACTATAGGAAACATCCTCTCCACATCCACTCTATCTGTGTCCTCTGGTCCTAGAATCTCCCACTATAGGAAACATCCTCTCCACATCTACTCTATCTGTGTCCTCTGGTCCTAGACTCCCCCACTATAGGAAACATCCTCTCCACCTCCACTCTATCTGTGTCCTCTGGTCCTAGACGCCCCCACTATAGGAAACATCCTCTCCACATTCACTCTGTCTGTGGCCTCTGGTCCTAGACTTCCCCACTATAGGAAACATCCTCTCCACATCCACTCTATCTGTCCCTCTGGTCCTAGACTCCCCACTACAGGAAACATCCTCTCCACATCCACTCTATCTGTGTCCTCTGGTCCTAGACTCCCCCACTATAGGAAACATCCTCTCCACATCCACTCTATCTGTGTCCTCTGGTCCTAGACTCCCCCACTATAGGAAACATCCTCTCCACATTCACTCTATCTGTGGCCTCTGGTCCTAGACTTCCTCACTATAGGAAACATCCTCTCCACATCCACTCTATCTGTGTCCTCTGGTCCTAGACTCCCCCACTATAGGAAACATCCTCTCCACATCCACTCTATCTGTGTCCTCTGGTCCTAGACTCCCCCACTATAGGAAACATCCTCTCCACATTCACTCTATCTGTGGCCTCTGGTCCTAGACTTCCTCACTATAGGAAACATCCTCTCCACATCCACTCTATCTGTGCCCTCTGGTCCTAGACTCCTCCACTATAGGAAAAATCCTTTCCACATCCACTCTATTTGTGTCCTCTGGTCCTAGACTGCCCCACTATAGGAAACATCCTCTCCACATCCTCTCTATCTGTGTCCTCTGGTCCTAGACTCCCCCACTGTAGGAAACATCCTCTCCACATTCACTCTGTCTGTGTCCTCTGCTCCTAGACTCCCCCACTATAGGAAACATCCTCTCCACATCCACTCTATCTGTGTCCTCTGGTCCTAGACTCCCCACTACAGGAAACATCCTCTCCACATCCACTCTATCTGTGTCCTCTGGTCCCAGACTCCCCCACCGTAGGAAACATCCTCTCCACATCCACTCTATCTGTGTCCTCTGGTCCTAGACTCCCCCACTACAGGAAACATCCTCTCCACATCCACTCTATCTGTGTCCTCTGGTCCTAGACTCCCCCACTATAGGAAACATCCTCTCCACATCCACTCTATCTGTGTCCTCTGGTCCTAGACTCCACCACTACAGGAAACATCCTCTCCACATCCACTCTATCTGTGTCCTCTGGTCCTAGACTCCCCCACTATAGGAAACATCCTCTCCACATTCACTCTATCTGTGCCCTCTGGTCCTAGACTCCCCATTACTCAAACATCCTCTCCACATCCACTCTATCTGTGCCATCTGGTCCTAGACTCACCACTATAGGAAACATCCTCTCCACATCCCCTCTATCTGTAACGTCTGGTCCTAGACTCCCCCACTACAGGAGGCATCCTCTCCACATCCACTCTATCTGTGCCCTCTGGTCCTAGACTCCCCCACTATAGGAAACATCCTCACCACATCCACTCTATCTGTATCCTCTGGTCCTAGACTCCCCACTATAGGAAACATCCTCTCCACATCCACTCTATCTGTGTCCTCTGGTCCTAGACTCCCCCACTATACGAAACATCCTCTTCACATCCACTCTATCTGTGTCCTCCGGTCCTAGACTCCCCCACTATAGGAAACATCCTCTCCACATCCACTCTATCTGTGTCCTCTGGTCCTAGACTCCACCACTATAGGAAACATCCTCTCCACATCCACTCTATCTGTGTCCTCTGTTCCTAGACTCCCCCACTATAGGAAACATACTCTCCACATCCACTCTATCTGTGTCCTCTGGTCCTAGACTCCCCCACTGTAGGAAACATCCTCTCCACATTCACTCTGTCTGTGGCCTCTGGTCCTAGACATCCCCACTACAGGAAACATCCTCTCCACATCCACTCTATCTGTGTCCTCTGGTCCTAGACTCCCCCACTATAGGAAACATCCTCTCCACATCCACTCTATCTGTCCTTCTGGTCCTAGACTCCCCACTATAGGAAACATCCTCTCCACATCCACTCTATCTGTGTCCTCTGGTCCTAGACTCTCCCACTACAGGAAACATACTCTCCACATCCACTCTATCTGTGTCCTCTGGTCCAAGACTCCCCCACTATAGGAAACATCCTCTCCACATCCACTCTATCTGTGTCCTCTGGTCCTAGACTCCCCCACTGTAGGAAACATCCTCTCCACATCCACTCTATCTGTGTCCTCTAGTCCTAGACTCCCCCACTGTAGGAAACATCCTCTCCACATTCGCTCTGTCTGTGGCCTCTGGTCCTAGACTCCCCCACTATAGGAAACATCCTCTCCACATCCACTCTATCTGTGTCCTCTGGTCCTAGACTCCCCCACTATAGGAAACATCCTCTCCACATCCACTCTATCTGTGTCCTCTGGTCCTAGACTTCCCCACTATAGGAAACATCCTCACCACGTTCACTCTATCTGTGCCCTCTGGTCCTAGACTCCTCCACTATAGGAAACATCCTCTCCACATCCACTCTATCTGTGTCCTCTGGTCCTAGACTTCCCCACTGTAGGAAACATCCTCTCCACATTCACTCTGTCTGTGGCCACTAGTCCTAGACTTCCCCACTACAGGAAACATCCTCTCCACATCCACTCTATCTGTGTCCTCTGGTCCTAGACTCCCCACTATAGAAAACATCCTCTCCACATCCACTCTGTCTGTGTCCTCTGGTCCTAGACTCTCCCACTATAGGAAACATCCTCTCCAAATCCACTCTATCTGTGTCCTCTGGTCCTAGACTCCCCCACTATAGGAAACATCCTCTCCACATCCACTCTATCTGTGTCCTCTGGTCCTAGACTCCCCCACTATAGGAAACATCCTCTCCACATCCACTCTATCTGTGCCCTCTGGTCCTAGACTCCTCCACTATAGGAAAAATCCATTCCACATCCACTCTATCTGTGTCCTCTGGTCCTAGACTTCCCCACTATAGGAAACATCCTCTCCACATCCTCTCTATCTGTGTCCTCTGGTCCTAGACTCCCCCACTGTAGGAAACATCCTCTCCACATTCACTCTGTCTGTGTCCTCTGCTCCTAGACTCCCCCACTATAGGAAACATCCTCTCCACATCCACTCTATCTGTGTCCTCTGGTCCTAGACTCCCCACTACAGGAAACATCCTCTCCACATCCACTCTATCTGTGTCCTCTGGTCCCAGACTCCCCCACCGTAGGAAACATCCTCTCCACATCCACTCTATCTGTGTCCTCTGGTCCTAGACTCCCCCACTACAGGAAACATCCTCTCCACATCCACTCTATCTGTGTCCTCTGGTCCTAGACTCCCCCACTATAGGAAACATCCTCTCCACATCCACTCTATCTGTGTCCTCTGGTCCTAGACTCCCCCACTACAGGAAACATCCTCTCCACATCCACTCTATCTGTGTCCTCTGGTCCTAGACTCCCCCACTATAGGAAACATCCTCTCCACATCCACTCCATCTGTGTCCTCTGGTCCTAGACTCTCCGACTATAGGAAACATCCTCTCCACATCCACTCTATCTGTGTCCTCTGGTCCTAGACTCCCCCACTATAGGAAACATCCTCTCCACATTCACTCTGTCTGTGGCCTCTGGTCCTAGACTTCCCCACTATAGGAAACATCCTCTCCACATCCACTCTATCTGTCCCTCTGGTCCTAGACTCCCCACTATAGGAAACATCCTCTCCACATCCACTCTATCTGTGTCCTCTGGTCCTAGACTCTCCCACTATAGGAAACATCCTCTCCACATCTACTCTATCTGTGTCCTCTGGTCCTAGACTCCCCCACTATAGGAAACATCCTCTCCACCTCCACTCTATCTGTGTCCTCTGGTCCTAGACGCCCCCACTATAGGAAACATCCTCTCCACATTCACTCTGTCTGTGGCCTCTGGTCCTAGACTTCCCCACTATAGGAAACATCCTCTCCACATCCACTCTATCTGTCCCTCTGGTCCTAGACTCCCCACTACAGGAAACATCCTCTCCACATCCACTCTATCTGTGTCCTCTGGTCCTAGACTCCCCCACTATAGGAAACATCCTCTCCACATCCACTCTATCTGTGTCCTCTGGTCCTAGACTCCCCCACTATAGGAAACATCCTCTCCACATGCACTCTATCTGTGGCCTCTGGTCCTAGACTTCCTCACTATAGGAAACATCCTCTCCACATCCACTCTATCTGTGCCCTCTGGTCCTAGACTCCTCCACTATAGGAAAAATCCTTTCCACATCCACTCTATTTGTGTCCTCTGGTCCTAGACTGCCCCACTATAGGAAACATCCTCTCCACATCCTCTCTATCTGTGTCCTCTGGTCCTAGACTCCCCCACTGTAGGAAACATCCTCTCCACATTCACTCTGTCTGTGTCCTCTGCTCCTAGACTCCCCCACTATAGGAAACATCCTCTCCACATCCACTCTATCTGTGTCCTCTGGTCCTAGACTCCCCACTACAGGAAACATCCTCTCCACATCCACTCTATCTGTGTCCTCTGGTCCCAGACTCCCCCACTGTAGGAAACATCCTCTCCACATCCACTCTATCTGTGTCCTCTGGTCCTAGACTCCCCCACTACAGGAAACATCCTCTCCACATCCACTCTATCTGTGTCCTCTGGTCCTAGACTCCCCCAGTATAGGAAACATCCTCTCCACATCCACTCTATCTGTGTCCTCTGGTCCTAGACTCCCCCACTACAGGAAACATCCTCTTCACATCCACTCTATCTCTGTCCTCTGGTCCTAGACTCCCCCACTGTAGGTAACATCCTCTCCACATTCACTCTGTCTGTGTCCTCTGGTCCTAGACTCCCCCACTATAGGAAACATCCTCTCCACATCCTCTCTATCTGTGTCCTCTGGTCCTAGACTCCCCACTACAGGAAACATCCTCTCCACATTCACTCTGTCTGTGGCCTCTGGTCCTAGACTTCCCCACTATAGGAAACATCCTCTCCACATCCACTCTATCTGTGTCCTCTGGTCCTAGACTCCCCCACTATAGGAAACATCCTCTCCACATCCACTCTATCTGTGCCCTCTGGTCCTAGACTCCTCCACTATAGGAAACATCCTCTCCACATCCACTCTATCTGTGTCCTCTGGTCCTAGACTTCCACACTATAGGAAACATCCTCTCCACATCGTCTCTATCTGTGTCCTCTGGTCCTAGACTCCCCCACTGTAGGAAACATCCTCTCCACATCCACTCTATCTGTGCCCTCTGGTCCTAGACTCCCCCACTGTAGGAAACATCCTCTCCACATTCACTCTGTCTGTGGCCTCTGGTCCTAGACTCCCCACTATAAGAAACATCCTCTCCACATCCACTCTATCTGTGTCCTCTGGTCCTAGACTCTCCCACTACAGGAAACATCCTCTCCACATCCACTCTATCTGTGTCCTCTGGTCCTAGACCGCTCCACTATAGGAAACATCCTGTCCACATCCACTCTATCTGTGTCCTCTGGTCCTAGACTCCCCCACTATAGGAAACATCCTCTCCACATCCACTCTATCTGTGCCCTCTGGTCCTAGACTCCTCCACTATAGGGAACATCCTCTCCACATCCACTCTATCTGTGTCCTCTGGTCCTAGACTTCCCCACTATAGGAAACATCCTCTCCACATCCTCTCTATCTGTGTCCATTGGTCCCAGACTCCCCCACTGTAGGAAACATCCTCTCCACATCCACTCTATCTGTGCCCCTGGTCCTAGACTCCCCCACTGTAGGAAACATCCTCTCCACATTCACTCTGTCTGTGGCCTCTGGTCCTAGACTCCCCCACTATAGGAAATATCCTCTCCACATCCACTCTATCTGTGTCCTCTGGTCCGAGACTCCCCTACTATATCAAACATCCTCTCCACATCCTCTCTATCTGTGTCCTCTGGTCCTAGACTCCCCCACTATAGGAAACATCCTCTCCACATCCACTCTATCTGTGTCCTCTGGTCCTGGACTCCCCCACTATAGGAAACATCCTCTCCACATCCACTCTATCTGTGTCCTCTGGTCCTAGACTCCCCACTATAGGAAACATCCTCTCCACATCCTCTCTATCTGTGTCCTCTGGTCCTAGACTCCCCGACTGTAGGAAACATCCTCTCCACATTCACTCTGTCTGTGTCCTCTGGTCCTAGACTCCCCCACTATAGGAAACATCCTCTCCACATTCACTCTGTTTGTGTCCTCTGGTCCTAGACTCCCCCACTATAGGAAACATCCTCTCCACATCCACCCTATCTGTGTCCTCTGGTCCCAGACTCCCCCACCGTAGGAAACATCCTCTCCACATCCACTCTATCTGTGTCCTCTGGTCCTAAACTCCTCCACTATAGGAAACATCCTCTCCACATCCACTCTATCTGTCCCTCTGGTCCTAGACTCCCCCACTATAGGAAACATCATCTCCACATCCACTCTATCTGTGTCCTCTGGTCCTAGACTCCCCCACTACAGGAAACATCCTCTCCACATCCACTCTATCTGTGTCCTCTGGTCCTAGACTCCCTCACTACAGGAAACATCCTCTCCACATCCACTCTCTCTGTGTCCTCTGGTCCTAGACTCCCCCACTATAGGAAACATCATCTCCACATCCACTCTATCTGTGTCCTCTGGTCCTAGACTCCCCCACTATAGGAAACATCCTCTCCACATCCACTCTATCTGTGTCCTCTGGTCCTGGACATCCACACTATAGGAAACATCCTCTCCACATCGTCTCTATCTGTGTCCTCTGGTCCTAGACTCCCCCACTGTAGGAAACATCCTCTCCACATCCACTCTATCTGTGCCCTCTGGTCCTAGACTCCCCCACTGTAGGAAACATCCTCTCCACATTCCCTCTGTCTGTGGCCTCTGGTCCTAGACTCCCCACTATAAGAAACATCCTCTCCACATCCACTCTATCTGTGTCCTCTGGTCCTAGACTCTCCCACTACAGGAAACATCCTCTCCACATCCACTCTATCTGTGTCCTCTGGTCCTAGACCCCTCCACTATAGGAAACATCCTGTCCACATCCACTCTATCTGTGTCCTCTGGTCCTAGACTCCCCCACTATAGGAAACATCCTCTCCACATCCACTCTATCTGTGCCCTCTGGTCCTAGACTCCTCCACTATAGGGAACATCCTCTCCACATCCACTCTATCTGTGTCCTCTGGTCCTAGACTTCCCCACTATAGGAAACATCCTCTCCACATCCTCTCTATCTGTGTCCTTTGGTCCCAGACTCCCCCACTGTAGGAAACATCCTCTCCACATCCACTCTATCTGTGCCCTCTGGTCCTAGACTCCCCCACTGTAGGAAACATCCTCTCCACATTCACTCTGTCTGTGGCCTCTGGTCCTAGACTCCCCCACTATAGGAAATATCCTCTCCACATCCACTCTATCTGTGTCCTCTGGTCCGAGACTCCCCTACTATAGGAAACATCCTCTCCACATCCTCTCTATCTGTGTCCTCTGGTCCTAGACTCCCCCACTGTAGGAAACATCCTCTCCACATCCACTCTATCTGTGTCCTCTGGTCCTGGACTCCCCCACTATAGGAAACATCCTCTCCACATCCACTCTATCTGTGTCCTCTGGTCCTAGACTCCCCACTATAGGAAACATCCTCTCCACATCCTCTCTATCTGTGTCCTCTGGTCCTAGACTCCCCCACTGTAGGAAACATCCTCTCCACATTCACTCTGTCTGTGGCCTCTGGTCCTAGACTCCCCACTATAAGAAACATCCTCTCCACATCCACTCTATCTGTGTCCTCTGGTCCTAGACCCCTCCACTATAGCAAACATCCTGTCCACATCCACTCTATCTGTGTCCTCTGGTCCTAGACTCCCCCACTATAGGAAACATCCTCTCCACATCCACTCTATCTGTGCCCTCTGGTCCTAGACTCCTCCACTATAGGGAACATCCTCTCCACATCCACTCTATCTGTGTCCTCTGGTCCTAGACTTCCCCACTATAGGAAACATCCTCTCCACATCCTCTCTATCTGTGTCCTTTGGTCCCAGACTCCCCCACTGTAGGAAACATCCTCTCCACATCCACTCTATCTGTGCCCTCTGGTCCTAGACTCCCCCACTGTAGGAAACATCCTCTCCACATTCACTCTGTCTGTGGCCTCTGGTCCTAGACTCCCCCACTATAGGAAATATCCTCTCCACATCCACTCTATCTGTGTCCTCTGGTCCGAGACTCCCCTACTATAGGAAACATCCTCTCCACATCCTCTCTATCTGTGTCCTCTGGTCCTAGACTCCCCCACTATAGGAAACATCCTCTCCACATTCACTCTATCTGTTTCCTCTGGTCCTAGACTCCCCACTAGAGGAAACATCCTCTCCACATCCACTCTACCTGTGTCCTCTGGTCCTAGACTCCCCCACTGTAGGAAACATCCTCTCCACATCCACTCTATCTGTGTCCTCTGGTCCTAGACTCCCCACTATAGGAAACATCCTCTCCACATCCTCTCTATCTGTGTCCTCTGGTCCTAGACTCCCCCACTGTAGGAAACATGCTCTCCACATTCACTCTGTCTGTGTCCTCTGGTCCTAGACTCCCCCACTATAGGAAACATCCTCTCCACATCCACTCTATCTGTGTCCTCTGGTCCTAGACTCCCCACTACAGGAAACATCCTCTCCACATCCACTCTATCTGTGTCCTCTGGTCCTAGACTCCCCCACTACAGGAAACATCCTCTCCACATCCACTCTATCTGTGTCCTCTGGTCCTAGACTCCCCCACTATAGGAAACATCCTCTCCACATCTACTCTATCTGTGTCCTCTGGTCCTAGACTCCCCCACTACAGGAAACATCCTCTCCACATCCACTCTATCTGTGTCCTCTGGTCCTAGACTCCCCCACTATAGGAAACATCCTCTCCACATCCACTCTATCTGTGTCCTCTGGTCCTAGACTCCCCACTATAGGAAACATCCTCTCCACATCCACTCTATCTGTGTCCTCTGGTCCTAGACTCCCCCACTATAGGAAACATCCTCTCCACATCCACTCTATCTGTGTCCTCTGGTCCTAGACTCCCCCACTATAGGAAACATCCTCTCCACATCCACTCTATCTGTGTCCTCTGGTCCTAGAATCCCCCACTATAGGAAACATCCTCTCCACATCCACTCTATCTGTGTCCTCTGGTCCTAGACTCCCCACTATAGGAAACATCCTCTCCACATCCACTCTATCTGTGTCCTCTGGTCCTAGACTCCCCACTGCAGGAAACATCCTCTTCACATCCACTCTATCTCTGTCCTCTGGTCCTAGACTCCCCCACTGTAGGTAACATCCTCTCCACATTCACTCTGTCTGTGTCCTCTGGTCCTAGACTCCCCCACTATAGGAAACATCCTCTCCACATCCTCTCTATCTGTGTCCTCTGGTCCTAGACTCCCCACTACAGGAAACATCCTCTCCACATTCACTCTGTCTGTGGCCTCTGGTCCTAGACTTCCCCACTATAGGAAACATCCTCTCCACATCCACTCTATCTGTGTCCTCTGGTCCTAGACTCCCCCACTATAGGAAACATCCTCTCCACATCCACTCTATCTGTGCCCTCTGGTCCTAGACTCCTCCACTATAGGAAACATCCTCTCCACATCCACTCTATCTGTGTCCTCTGGTCCTAGACTTCCACACTATAGGAAACATCCTCTCCACATCGTCTCTATCTGTGTCCTCTGGTCCTAGACTCCCCCACTGTAGGAAACATCCTCTCCACATCCACTCTATCTGTGCCCTCTGGTCCTAGACTCCCCCACTGTAGGAAACATCCTCTCCACATTCACTCTGTCTGTGGCCTCTGGTCCTAGACTCCCCACTATAAGAAACATCCTCTCCACATCCACTCTATCTGTGTCCTCTGGTCCTAGACTCTCCCACTACAGGAAACATCCTCTCCACATCCACTCTATCTGTGTCCTCTGGTCCTAGACCGCTCCACTATAGGAAACATCCTGTCCACATCCACTCTATCTGTGTCCTCTGGTCCTAGACTCCCCCACTATAGGAAACATCCTCTCCACATCCACTCTATCTGTGCCCTCTGGTCCTAGACTCCTCCACTATAGGGAACATCCTCTCCACATCCACTCTATCTGTGTCCTCTGGTCCTAGACTTCCCCACTATAGGAAACATCCTCTCCACATCCTCTCTATCTGTGTCCATTGGTCCCAGACTCCCCCACTGTAGGAAACATCCTCTCCACATCCACTCTATCTGTGCCCCTGGTCCTAGACTCCCCCACTGTAGGAAACATCCTCTCCACATTCACTCTGTCTGTGGCCTCTGGTCCTAGACTCCCCCACTATAGGAAATATCCTCTCCACATCCACTCTATCTGTGTCCTCTGGTCCGAGACTCCCCTACTATATCAAACATCCTCTCCACATCCTCTCTATCTGTGTCCTCTGGTCCTAGACTCCCCCACTATAGGAAACATCCTCTCCACATCCACTCTATCTGTGTCCTCTGGTCCTGGACTCCCCCACTATAGGAAACATCCTCTCCACATCCACTCTATCTGTGTCCTCTGGTCCTAGACTCCCCACTATAGGAAACATCCTCTCCACATCCTCTCTATCTGTGTCCTCTGGTCCTAGACTCCCCGACTGTAGGAAACATCCTCTCCACATTCACTCTGTCTGTGTCCTCTGGTCCTAGACTCCCCCACTATAGGAAACATCCTCTCCACATTCACTCTGTTTGTGTCCTCTGGTCCTAGACTCCCCCACTATAGGAAACATCCTCTCCACATCCACCCTATCTGTGTCCTCTGGTCCCAGACTCCCCCACCGTAGGAAACATCCTCTCCACATCCACTCTATCTGTGTCCTCTGGTCCTAAACTCCTCCACTATAGGAAACATCCTCTCCACATCCACTCTATCTGTCCCTCTGGTCCTAGACTCCCCCACTATAGGAAACATCATCTCCACATCCACTCTATCTGTGTCCTCTGGTCCTAGACTCCCCCACTACAGGAAACATCCTCTCCACATCCACTCTATCTGTGTCCTCTGGTCCTAGACTCCCTCACTACAGGAAACATCCTCTCCACATCCACTCTCTCTGTGTCCTCTGGTCCTAGACTCCCCCACTATAGGAAACATCATCTCCACATCCACTCTATCTGTGTCCTCTGGTCCTAGACTCCCCCACTATAGGAAACATCCTCTCCACATCCACTCTATCTGTGTCCTCTGGTCCTAGACATCCACACTATAGGAAACATCCTCTCCACATCGTCTCTATCTGTGTCCTCTGGTCCTAGACTCCCCCACTGTAGGAAACATCCTCTCCACATCCACTCTATCTGTGCCCTCTGGTCCTAGACTCCCCCACTGTAGGAAACATCCTCTCCACATTCCCTCTGTCTGTGGCCTCTGGTCCTAGACTCCCCACTATAAGAAACATCCTCTCCACATCCACTCTATCTGTGTCCTCTGGTCCTAGACTCTCCCACTACAGGAAACATCCTCTCCACATCCACTCTATCTGTGTCCTCTGGTCCTAGACCCCTCCACTATAGGAAACATCCTGTCCACATCCACTCTATCTGTGTCCTCTGGTCCTGGACTCCCCCACTATAGGAAACATCCTCTCCACATCCACTCTATCTGTGCCCTCTGGTCCTAGACTCCTCCACTATAGGGAACATCCTCTCCACATCCACTCTATCTGTGTCCTCTGGTCCTAGACTTCCCCACTATAGGAAACATCCTCTCCACATCCTCTCTATCTGTGTCCTTTGGTCCCAGACTCCCCCACTGTAGGAAACATCCTCTCCACATCCACTCTATCTGTGCCCTCTGGTCCTAGACTCCCCCACTGTAGGAAACATCCTCTCCACATTCACTCTGTCTGTGGCCTCTGGTCCTAGACTCCCCCACTATAGGAAATATCCTCTCCACATCCACTCTATCTGTGTCCTCTGGTCCGAGACTCCCCTACTATAGGAAACATCCTCTCCACATCCTCTCTATCTGTGTCCTCTGGTCCTAGACTCCCCCACTGTAGGAAACATCCTCTCCACATCCACTCTATCTGTGTCCTCTGGTCCTGGACTCCCCCACTATAGGAAACATCCTCTCCACATCCACTCTATCTGTGTCCTCTGGTCCTAGACTCCCCACTATAGGAAACATCCTCTCCACATCCTCTCTATCTGTGTCCTCTGGTCCTAGACTCCCCCACTGTAGGAAACATCCTCTCCACATTCACTCTGTCTGTGTCCTCTGGTCCTAGACTCCCCCACTATAGGAAACATCCTCTCCACATTCACTCTGTTTGTGTCCTCTGGTCCTAGACTCCCCCACTATAGGAAACATCCTCTCCACATCCACTCTATCTGTGTCCTCTGGTCCCAGACTCCCCCACCGTAGGAAACATCCTCTCCACATCCACTCTATCTGTGTCCTCTGGTCCTAAACTCCTCCACTATAGGAAACATCCTCTCCACATCCACTCTATCTGTCCCTCTGGTCCTAGACTCCCCCACTATAGGAAACATCATCTCCACATCCACTCTATCTGTGTCCTCTGGTCCTAGACTCCCCCACTACAGGAAACATCCTCTCCACATCCACTCTATCTGTGTCCTCTGGTCCTAGACTCCCTCACTACAGGAAACATCCTCTCCACATCCACTCTATCTGTGTCCTCTGGTCCTAGACTCCCCCACTATAGGAAACATCCTCATCCACATCCACTCTATCTGTGTCCTCTGGTCCTAGACCCCCCACTACAGGAAACATCCTCTCCACATCCACTCTATCTGTGTCCTCTGGTCCCAGACTCCCCCACGGTAGGAAACATCCTCTCCACATCCACTCTATCTGTGTCCTCTGGTCCTAGACTCCCCCACTACAGGAAACATCCTCTCCACATCCACTCTATCTGTGTCCTCTGGTCCTAGACTCCCCCACTATAGGAAACATCCTCTCCACATCCACTCTATCTGTGTCCTCTGGTCCTAGACTCCCCCACTACAGGAAACATCCTCTCCACATCCACTCTATCTGTGTCCTCTGGTCCTAGACTCCCCCACTATAGGAAACATCCTCTCCACATCCACTCTATCTGTGTCCTCTGGTCCTAGACTCTCCGACTATAGGAAACATCCTCTCCACATCCACTCTATCTGTGTCCTCTGGTCCTAGACTCTCCCACTATAGGAAACATCCTCTCCACATCTACTCTATCTGTGTCCTCTGGTCCTAGACTCCCCCACTATAGGAAACATCCTCTCCACATCCACTCTATCTGTGTCCTCTGGTCCTAGACGCCCCCACTATAGGAAACATCCTCTCCACATTCACTCTGTCTGTGGCCTCTGGTCCTAGACTTCCCCACTATAGGAAACATCCTCTCCACATCCACTCTATCTGTGTCCTCTGGTCCTAGACTCCCCCACTATAGGAAACATCCTCTCCACATCCACTCTATCTGTGCCCTCTGGTCCTAGACTCCTCCACTATACGAAACATCCTCTCCACATCCACTCTATCTGTGTCCTCTGGTCCTAGACTTCCCCACTATAGGAAACATCCTCTCCACATCCTCTCTATCTGTGTCCTTTGGTCCCAGACTCCCCCACTGTAGGAAACATCCTCTCCACATCCACTCTATCTGTGCCCTCTGGTCCTAGACTCCCCCACTGTAGGAAACATCCTCTCCACATTCACTCTGTCTGTGGCCTCTGGTCCTAGACTCCCCCACTATAGGAAATATCCTCTCCACATCCACTCTATCTGTGTCCTCTGGTCCGAGACGCCCCTACTATAGGAAACATCCTCTCCACATCCTCTCTATCTGTGTCCTCTGGTCCTAGACTCCCCCACTATAGGAAACATCCTCTCCACATCCACTCTATCTGTTTCCTCTGGTCCTAGACTCCCCACTACAGGAAACATCCTCTCCACATCCACTCTACCTGTGTCCTCTGGTCCTAGACTCCCCCACTGTAGGAAACATCCTCTCCACATCCACTCTATCTGTGTCCTCTGGTCCTAGACTCCCCACTATAGGAAACATCCTCTCCACATCCTCTCTATCTGTGTCCTCTGGTCCTAGACTCCCCCACTGTAGGAAACATGCTCTCCACATTCACTCTGTCTGTGTCCTCTGGTCCTAGACTCCCCCACTATAGGAAACATCCTCTCCACATCCACTCTATCTGTGTCCTCTGGTCCTAGACTCCCCACTACAGGAAACATCCTCTCCACATCCACTCTATCTGTGTCCTCTGGTCCTAGACTCCCCCACTACAGGAAACATCCTCTCCACATCCACTCTATCTGTGTCCTCTGGTCCTAGACTCCCCCACTATAGGAAACATCCTCTCCACATCTACTCTATCTGTGTCCTCTGGTCCTAGACTCCCCCACTACAGGAAACATCCTCTCCACATCCACTCTATCTGTGTCCTCTGGTCCTAGACTCCCCCACTATAGGAAACATCCTCTCCACATCCACTCTATCTGTGTCCTCTGGTCCTAGACTCCCCCACTATAGGAAACATCCTCTCCACATCCACTCTATCTGTGTCCTCTGGTCCTAGAATCCCCCACTATAGGAAACATCCTCTCCACATCCACTCTATCTGTGTCCTCTGGTCCTAGACTCCCCACTATAGGAAACATCCTCTCCACATCCACTCTATCTGTGTCCTCTGGTCCTAGACTCCCCACTGCAGGAAACATCCTCTTCACATCCACTCTATCTCTGTCCTCTGGTCCTAGACTCCCCCACTGTAGGTAACATCCTCTCCACATTCACTCTGTCTGTGTCCTCTGGTCCTAGACTCCCCCACTATAGGAAACATCCTCTCCACATCCTCTCTATCTGTGTCCTCTGGTCCTAGACTCCCCACTACAGGAAACATGCTCTCCACATTCACTCTGTCTGTGGCCTCTGGTCCTAGACTTCCCCACTATAGGAAACATCCTCTCCACATCCACTCTATCTGTGTCCTCTGGTCCTAGACTCCCCCACTATAGGAAACATCCTCTCCACATCCACTCTATATGTGCCCTCTGGTCCTAGACTCCTCCACTATAGGAAACATCCTCTCCACATCCACTCTATCCGTGTCCTCTGGTCCTAGACTTCCACACTATAGGAAACATCCTCTCCACATCGTCTCTATCTGTGTCCTCTGGTCCTAGACTCCCCCACTGTAGGAAACATCCTCTCCACATCCACTCTATCTGTGCCCTCTGGTCCTAGACTCCCCCACTGTAGGAAACATCCTCTCCACATTCACTCTGTCTGTGGCGTCTGGTCCTAGACTCCCCACTATAAGAAACATCCTCTCCACATCCACTCTATCTGTGTCCTCTGGTCCTAGACTCTCCCACTACAGGAAACATCCTCTCCACATCCACTCTATCTGTGTCCTCTGGTCCTAGACCCCTCCACTATAGGAAACATCCTGTCCACATCCACTCTATCTGTGTCCTCTGGTCCTAGACTCCCCCACTATAGGAAACATCCTCTCCACATCCACTCTATCTGTGCCCTCTGGTCCTAGACTCCTCCACTATAGGGAACATCCTCTCCACATCCACTCTATCTGTGTCCTCTGGTCCTAGACTTCCCCACTATAGGAAACATCCTCTCCACATCCTCTCTATCTGTGTCCTTTGGTCCCAGACTCCCCCACTGTAGGAAACATCCTCTCCACATCCACTCTATCTGTGCCCTCTGGTCCTAGACTCCCCCACTGTAGGAAACATCCTCTCCACATTCACTCTGTCTGTGGCCTCTGGTCCTAGACTCCCCTACTATAGGAAATATCCTCTCCACATCCACTCTATCTGTGTCCTCTGGTCCGAGACTCCCCTACTATAGGAAACATCCTCTCCACATCCTCTCTATCTGTGTCCTCTGGTCCTAGACTCCCCCACTATAGGAAACATCCTCTCCACATCCACTCTATCTGTGTCCTCTGGTCCTGGACTCCCCCACTATAGGAAACATCCTCTCCACATCCACTCTATCTGTGTCCTCTGGTCCTAGACTCCCCACTATAGGAAACATCCTCTCCACATCCTCTCTATCTGTGTCCTCTGGTCCTAGACTCCCCCACTGTAGGAAACATCCTCTCCACATTCACTCTGTCTGTGTCCTCTGGTCCTAGACTCCCCCACTGTAGGAAACATCCTCTCCACATTCACTCTGTTTGTGTCCTCTGGTCCTAGACTCACCCACTATAGGAAACATCCTCTCCACATCCACTCTATCTGTGTCCTCTGGTCCCAGACTCCCCCACCGTAGGAAACATCCTCTCCACATCCACTCTATCTGTGTCCTCTGGTCCTAAACTCCTCCACTATAGGAAACATCCTCTCCACATCCACTCTATCTGTCCCTCTGGTCCTAGACTCCCCCACTATAGGAAACATCCTCTCCACATCCACTCTATCTGTGTCCTCTGGTCCTAGACCCCTCCACTATAGGAAACATCCTGTCCACATCCACTCTATCTGTGTCCTCTGGTCCTAGACTCCCCCACTATAGGAAACATCCTCTCCATATCCACTCTATCTGTGCCCTCTGGTCCTAGACTCCTCCACTATAGGGAACATCCTCTCCACATCCACTCTATCTGTGTCCTCTGGTCCTAGACTTCCCCACTATAGGAAACATCCTCTCCACATCCTCTCTATCTGTGTCCTTTGGTCCCAGACTCCCCCACTGTAGGAAACATCCTCTCCACATCCACTCTATCTGTGCCCTCTGGTCCTAGACTCCCCCACTGTAGGAAACATCCTCTCCACATTCACTCTGTCTGTGGCCTCTGGTCCTAGACTCCCCCACTATAGGAAATATCCTCTCCACATCCACTCTATCTGTGTCCTCTGGTCCGAGACTCCCCCACTGTAGGAAACATCCTCTCCACATCCACTCTATCTGTGTCCTCTGGTCCTAGACTCCCCACTATAGGAAACATCCTCTCCACATCCTCTCTATCTGTGTCCTCTGGTCCTAGACTCCCCCACTGTAGGAAACATGCTCTCCACATTCACTCTGTCTGTGTCCTCTGGTCCTAGACTCCCCCACTATAGGAAACATCCTCTCCACATCCACTCTATCTGTGTCCTCTGGTCCTAGACTCCCCACTACAGGAAACATCCTCTCCACATCCACTCTATCTGTGTCCTCTGGTCCTAGACTCCCCCACTACAGGAAACATCCTCTCCACATCCACTCTATCTGTGTCCTCTGGTCCTAGACTCCCCCACTATAGGAAACATCCTCTCCACATCTACTCTATCTGTGTCCTCTGGTCCTAGACTCCCCCACTACAGGAAACATCCTCTCCACATCCACTCTATCTGTGTCCTCTGGTCCTAGACTCCCCCACTATAGGAAACATCCTCTCCACATCCACTCTATCTGTGTCCTCTGGTCCTAGACTCCCCCACTATAGGAAACATCCTCTCCACATCCACTCTATCTGTGTCCTCTGGTCCTAGAATCCCCCACTATAGGAAACATCCTCTCCACATCCACTCTATCTGTGTCCTCTGGTCCTAGACTCCCCACTATAGGAAACATCCTCTCCACATCCACTCTATCTGTGTCCTCTGGTCCTAGACTCCCCACTGCAGGAAACATCCTCTTCACATCCACTCTATCTCTGTCCTCTGGTCCTAGACTCCCCCACTGTAGGTAACATCCTCTCCACATTCACTCTGTCTGTGTCCTCTGGTCCTAGACTCCCACACTATAGGAAACATCCTCTCCACATCCTCTCTATCTGTGTCCTCTGGTCCTAGACTCCCCACTACAGGAAACATCCTCTCCACATTCACTCTGTCTGTGGCCTCTGGTCCTAGACTTCCCCACTATAGGAAACATCCTCTCCACATCCACTCTATCTGTGCCCTCTGGTCCTAGACTCCCCCACTGTAGGAAACATCCTCTCCACATTCACTCTGTCTGTGGCCTCTGGTCCTAGACTCCCCCACTATAGGAAATATCCTCTCCACATCCACTCTATCTGTGTCCTCTGGTCCGAGACTCCCCTACTATAGGAAACATCCTCTCCACATCCTCTCTATCTGTGTCCTCTGGTCCTAGACTCCCCCACTATAGGAAACATCCTCTCCACATCCACTCTATCTGTTTCCTCTGGTCCTAGACTCCCCACTACAGGAAACATCCTCTCCACATCCACTCTACCTGTGTCCTCTGGTCCTAGACTCCCCCACTGTAGGAAACATCCTCTCCACATCCACTCTATCTGTGTCCTCTGGTCCTAGACTCCCCACTATAGGAAACATCCTCTCCACATCCTCTCTATCTGTGTCCTCTGGTCCTAGACTCCCCCACTGTAGGAAACATGCTCTCCACATTCACTCTGTCTGTGTCCTCTGGTCCTAGACTCCCCCACTATAGGAAACATCCTCTCCACATCCACTCTATCTGTGTCCTCTGGTCCTAGACTCCCCACTACAGGAAACATCCTCTCCACATCCACTCTATCTGTGTCCTCTGGTCCTAGACTCCCCCACTACAGGAAACATCCTCTCCACATCCACTCTATCTGTGTCCTCTGGTCCTAGACTCCCCCACTATAGGAAACATCCTCTCCACATCTACTCTATCTGTGTCCTCTGGTCCTAGACTCCCCCACTACAGGAAACATCCTCTCCACATCCACTCTATCTGTGTCCTCTGGTCCTAGACTCCCCCACTATAGGAAACATCCTCTCCACATCCACTCTATCTGTGTCCTCTGGTCCTAGACTCCCCCACTATAGGAAACATCCTCTCCACATCCACTCTATCTGTGTCCTCTGGTCCTAGAATCCCCCACTATAGGAAACATCCTCTCCACATCCACTCTATCTGTGTCCTCTGGTCCTAGACTCCCCACTATAGGAAACATCCTCTCCACATCCACTCTATCTGTGTCCTCTGGTCCTAGACTCCCCACTGCAGGAAACATCCTCTTCACATCCACTCTATCTCTGTCCTCTGGTCCTAGACTCCCCCACTGTAGGTAACATCCTCTCCACATTCACTCTGTCTGTGTCCTCTGGTCCTAGACTCCCCCACTATAGGAAACATCCTCTCCACATCCTCTCTATCTGTGTCCTCTGGTCCTAGACTCCCCACTACAGGAAACATCCTCTCCACATTCACTCTGTCTGTGGCCTCTGGTCCTAGACTTCCCCACTATAGGAAACATCCTCTCCACATCCACTCTATCTGTGTCCTCTGGTCCTAGACTCCCCCACTATAGGAAACATCCTCTCCACATCCACTCTATCTGTGCCCTCTGGTCCTAGACTCCTCCACTATAGGAAACATCCTCTCCACATCCACTCTATCTGTGTCCTCTGGTCCTAGACTTCCACACTATAGGAAACATCCTCTCCACATCGTCTCTATCTGTGTCCTCTGGTCCTAGTCTCCCCCACTGTAGGAAACATCCTCTCCACATCCACTCTATCTGTGCCCTCTGGTCCTAGACTCCCCCACTGTAGGAAACATCCTCTCCACATTCACTCTGTCTGTGGCGTCTGGTCCTAGACTCCCCACTATAAGAAACATCCTCTCCACATCCACTCTATCTGTGTCCTCTGGTCCTAGACTCTCCCACTACAGGAAACATCCTCTCCACATCCACTCTATCTGTGTCCTCTGGTACTAGACCCCTCCACTATAGGAAACATCCTGTCCACATCCACTCTATCTGTGTCCTCTGGTCCTAGACTCCCCCACTATAGGAAACATCCTCTCCACATCCACTCTATCTGTGCCCTCTGGTCCTAGACTCCTCCACTATAGGGAACATCCTCTCCACATCCACTCTATCTGTGTCCTCTGGTCCTAGACTTCCCCACTATAGGAAACATCCTCTCCACATCCTCTCTATCTGTGTCCTTTGGTCCCAGACTCCCCCACTGTAGGAAACATCCTCTCCACATCCACTGTATCTGTGCCCTCTGGTCCTAGACTCCCCCACTGTAGGAAACATCCTCTCCACATTCACTCTGTCTGTGGCCTCTGGTCCTAGACTCCCCCACTATAGGAAATATCCTCTCCACATCCACTCTATCTGTGTCCTCTGGTCCGAGACTCCCCTACTATAGGAAACATCCTCTCCACATCCTCTCTATCTGTGTCCTCTGGTCCTAGACTCCCCCACTATAGGAAACATCCTCTCCACATCCACTCTATCTGTGTCCTCTGGTCCTGGACTCCCCCACTATAGGAAACATCCTCTCCACATCCACTCTATCTGTGTCCTCTGGTCCTAGACTCCCCCACTATAGGAAACATCCTCTCCACATTCACTCTGTTTGTGTCCTCTGGTCCTAGACTCCCCCACTATAGGAAACATCCTCTCCACATCCACTCTATCTGTGTCCTCTGGTCCCAGACTCCCCCACCGTAGGAAACATCCTCTCCACATCCACTCTATCTGTGTCCTCTGGTCCTAAACTCCTCCACTATAGGAAACATCCTCTCCACATCCACTCTATCTGTCCCTCTGGTCCTAGACTCCCCCACTATAGGAAACATCATCTCCACATCCACTCTATCTGTGTCCTCTGGTCCTAGACTCCCCCACTACAGGAAACATCCTCTCCACATCCACTCTATCTGTGTCCTCTGGTCCTAGACTCCCTCACTACAGGAAACATCCTCTCCACATCCACTCTATCTGTGTCCTCTGGTCCTAGACTCCCCCACTATAGGAAACATCATCTCCACATCCACTCTATCTGTGTCCTCTGGTCCTAGACTCCCCCACTATAGGAAACATCCTCTCCACATCCACTCTATCTGTGTCCTCTGGTCCTAGACCCCCCACTATAGGAAACATCCTCTCCACATCCACTCTATCTGTGCCCTCTGGTCCTAGACCCCCCACTACAGGAAACATCCTCTCCTCATCCACTCTATCTGTGCCCTCTGGCCCTAGACTCCCCGACTATAGGAAACATCCTCTCCACATCCACTCTATCTGTGTCCTCTGGTCCTAGACCCCCCTCTATAGGAAACATCCTCTCCACATTCACTCTATCTGTGTCCTCTGGTCCTAGACTCCCCCACTATAGGAAACATCCTCTCCACATCCACTCTGTCTGTGGCCTTTCAATATGACAGAAGACTGCAAGTACCAGGAGAGTAACAGTTGGTTGCCTTTCAGAGGATCCGTCCTTGTTACCCACTTTGCTTTAAGCTTTGAGAACATGGGGAGAGTTGGTATGTATGAACGGCTGATGCTCAGTGAAAACTCGATTGGCCAAAGATAAATTTGGGTTTATTATTGTCAGATGTACAGTGGAAAACTTTGTTTTTTCATGCCATCCATACAGATCATTTCATTACATGAGTGCATCGGGGTTGTAGAATGTAATAACAGAATAGAGGCACAAGAGATACAGATTTCCTCATGAGTTCCTTATCAACTGCCTATTTTCATCCACAGAAAGTAGAATATATTGTTACTATTACAGAGAAAGTGCAGTGCAGGCGGACAATAATTTTCATATAATGCATGCCCTACATGATTAGGTGGCAGGGTGGAGATACGTCTCTACCAAACGAGGTGTAAGGCACTCCTTCCCTCCACAAGCCTGCAGGTCACCCGTGGGCAAGGTGTAGCACCTGCTTAGCTCCTCCCCCTCCCCGACCCCTGGGTCAGGGTCATATAAAGCCATGAGAGCAGGCGGTGGATGGTCATGTGAGCAGCTGATGCACATCACAAGTCCTGGTTATGTGACCACTGAAACCAAGCAGACAATCTCTGAGGAATACTGATAATGTCTGGGGTTACCCATCTTGTAAAGACACTGCCCAGAAGAATGCAATGGCAAAACACTTCTGTCTAAAAATTTGCAAAGAACAATCATGGTCATGGAAAGACAATGTCATACAACACAGCAAATAACGAATGAATGAACTATGATTTTATGATGGCCTATTCTATGTAGATGTGAGGGCATGTCAGGAAATTACCCAAAAGGAGAGCTGTGGAGATGATTCAGCAATGAACAACAACTTTAATAACAGAGTGAAAAAAAATAACAAGCCACGAGAGGCCACAAACCAAGACCGAAAAGACACTAAACAACACAGTTAACAAGGTTACAGAAGGCTAGGAGCGACTGGTTTGACTGAGAGAACAAGGACTGTGGCTGAGAACTAAGTTTAAATAAGCTGCGGGTGATAAGTTGGAAATGAGTGGCAGGTGACTCCTATTAGCTGGGTGGAGACTGGGAGAGACGCCTGCCTGTGTAGGCCTGACAGGGCAAACCCTTCCTACAGCCAAAACCCAACGGCCCAGGACGATGTGGATGGGTGCAGTGGAACTCCTCAATGAGTGAGGGATCCAAGGTGAAACTGGACAGCACCCAAGACCTCTCCTCAGTTAACCAGGTAACTCTTTCCTAGTTAACCAAGTAACGCACACTGGTTCATGACAACATGAATCCATCCACCGGTGAGCCATGTACACCGAACCACCTTCCACCACTCTAGGTTCCAGAGGTGTAGGCTCAGGTGGGACAACAGGCTTGAAGCATGCCACTTGGAGGCTAGGTGTGATCCTGAGAAACAGTAATAGTTGGAGACAGTAATGGGCAATCTTGAAGGGCCATATGAACTAGCGTGAGAGCTTGCTGGAGTTGACACGCAGGGGCAGGTCTCGGGTGGACAGCCAGACACAATCCCCAAGCCAGAGTAGTCTGGCCTTGTGCCACCAGTGGTTAGCCTAGCTGGCAGTAATCATGGATGGCAAATAGGATGGTCTTCCGTGCCCTCTTCCAATTATTATGGCAGCAGTGAATCCAGGCCCTGGTGGATGGGACCTCCACCATTGGCTCCTCCTGGGGAAACAACACAGGTTGGTAGCCATAAAGCACCTCAAAGGGTGATGTACCCATGGCAGAGGAGGTACGTAAATTATGGGACAGTTCAGCCCAGAGCCCAGTTTCTTCTATGTGGATGAGTTAGAGGTGGTGGAAGTATCACAGAAACGTCTCCACTTCCTGACCAGCTTTTCCTGACTGACCATTAGTCTGCAGATGACAGACAGAGGACAAACTTACAAAGGTACAGAGGAGGGAGCAGAAGGCTTGCCAGAATGGGAGACAAATTGTAGGCCCCAGTCCGACACAATGTCCTAAGGGAAACTGTGGAGGTGAACTACATGTTGGAGATCTCAGTGGCTGATGGAAGTTTGGGGAGGGCAATGAAGTGAGCTGCCTTGGAGAACCGGCCCACCACTGTCATGATCAACGTGGCCCATCAGAACCACTGGTGGCACAAGGCCAGAAGGTGGAAAACTCGCGATGAAGTCCATGGCAATGTGGGACCGTGGGCACCAAAGGATCAGTAGCTGCTGCAGGAGCCCAGGGCGCTACTGGTTGGGGGAACTGGACTGGGCACATTGAGGGCAGGTGGCAACAAACTACAATCCAGTGTCACCGAAAATCCTGAGTCAGTGATACGCCAGGATGGTGGGAGAGGGGTGAGGAGCAGGGCCACTGGAGTGCCTCAGACTTCATGGCTGCCAGCACAAGCACGCAGTTGGCCAGAACAAGCTCATACGTATGGCCTGGTGGATCTGATTCTCAAGAACCTGGATGTTTGGGGTTAGGATCTGCGAGGATGGAATGATATCATGAGCTGAGGCTGAATCTTCATTTCAGCTGGGTTGAACTGTCACAACAGGGCATCCACCTTAGAGTTTTTGGAGCCAGCTTGGTAGGAGATAGTGAAGTTGAATTGTTCAAAAACAAAGGCCCAGCAAGCCTGACATGGGTTGAGTTGTCAGGACTGTTGTTTTGGCTGTGAGGTTCTGGTGGTTACTGCAGATCAGGAAGATAGTTCGCATCACCCAGTGTCTCCATTCTACCAAGGCACATCTTATGGCAAGTGGCTCCCTGTCTCCTACTCCATGACGGCACTGCTTGGAGTTGAACTTGCACAAGAAGAAAGCACAAGCCTGTGTCTTCACATTTGGTCCTCAATGGGAGAGGATGACCCCGACACGCATGTCAGATGTGCCTCTCACCCAAAAGGTCTGGAGGGTTTTGGATGGTGGAGATTGAGAGCGGTGGTGGTCTGCAGCAGCACATTAGGTAATTTGTGAGGTATTGGGGGCGATCTGGTGAGCGAGGTGGGAGGAGCGGCGATTTGGCTGTAGTTCCTGAGGAAACTGGGGTAGAAATTGGAAAAGCCCAAGAAGCACTGTAGCTGTTTGAGGTAGCATGGTCAGGACTTTTCAACTATGGCACATACTTTCTCAGGTCCACGGTTATGCCTTGGGGTGAAAGGATGTAATCCAGGAAGGAAATGACTAGGGTCTGGAACTCGCATTTTTCTAATTTGCGGTAAAGTTGGTTTTCAAGGAGATGCTGAAGGACTGAACAGATGTGACTGACGTGGTTTTGGGTTCCTTGGAGAGATGAGGATGTCGTTGAGATAGACGAACACATACCTGTGTTGCACGTCTCAGAGGAACTTGTTAATGAAGGCTTGGAAAATGGCTAGACTGTTGGAAAGAGTGAAAGACCTCACAAAGTGTTTGTAGTGACCAGCAAGTGTTAAGAATGACGTCTTCTACTCATTCCCCTGACGATGGGACTGAGGTTGTACGTGCTCCATGGATACACTTCAGTGAAGATCTGGCTCCCGCGGAGTGTTTTGAATGTGCTATCGATCAAGGGGGAGGTTTGCTGTTCTTAACAGTGATTTTGTTGAGTCGATTAGATACAGGGATGGAGATCCCCCATCTTTCTTTTTGATGAAGGAGAATCCTGCAACAGCTGGGCACTAGGTTGAATGGTTGAATGAAGCATGCTGTAGTACTTTGGCGAGGTCTTGGGTCTCGAGACGGGAGGGGGAGATAAGACAACCTCGGGGAGAGGTGGTGCCTGGGAGGAGTTTGATTGTGCAGTCATGTGGTCTGTGAGGAAGGGTACTGGCTTCCCTTTTACTGGAGGTGATGGCTAAGTCGTGGTATTCGTGTGGGACCTTGATGAGGTCGAGGGTTTCCTCTGTCTCCACAGGGTTACAGGGTGAAGTTAACTGAAGCTGCAGGCAGGAGGTCTGGCAGGCAGTCTCCAACTCAGCAGTGAACCAGATGATCAGGTGAAGTGAGGGTCATGATTGGAGAGGCAGAGGTAGCTCAAGATGAGAGGAGTGTTGGAAGAGTCGATCAGGAGGAATTGGATGGACTCATGTGCACAGGCCGTCTGACCATCCCAGACACTAAGAAATGTCTGTCAATGACCATGGTGCAGAAGGGCTGAGAAATAGGCTTGATAGGGAGTCCAAGCTGAACACACAAGAAGTTTCCTGCTGTGCTAGAATCCACCCGAGCTTCAGTGCACGTAGAGCCAATGGGATGGGGGAAGACAGAGAGAGTAAGGCATCTCTCCCTAAATGCATGGGCTTTGGAGGGATTGATGACGAGGGTCCTGCAGCCTGAAATAGTTTCAGGAATGGAACTGGTGTTCTGTCTGATGATCTGGAGAACTGTTCCATAGGTGGTGCTTGTCAGTTTGGAGGGCTATATTGATGAGGCTTTCAGGGTTGGTGGGCATCTCCTGGGTAGACAGCTCATCTTTCAAGCACTCCGAGAGGCCGTGATGGTTATGGGACAGCAGCACCCCTGCATTCCAGCTGTGTTCTGCTGTGAGGGTCCCAAATTCCACAGTGTAATCTCCACTTAGTATGAGACTTAGCTGATCGACTCTTCCATGGTGGAGGATTACAGATACCTGGGGATATGAATTGACAATAAACTGGACTAGTCAAAGAACACTGAGGCTGTCTACAAGAAGGGTCAGAGCCATCTCTATTTCCTGAGGAGACTGAGGTCCTTTAACATCTGCCGGACGGTGCTGAGGATGTTCTACGAGTCTATAGTGGCCAGTGCTATCATGTTTGCTCTTGTGTGCTGGGGCAGCAGGCTGAGGGTAGCAGACACCAACAGAATCAACAAACTCATTTGTAAGACCAGTGATGTTGTGGGGATGGAACTGGACTCTCTGACAGTGGTGTCTGAAAAGAGGATGCTGTCCAAGTTGCATGCCATCTTGGTCAATATCTCCCATCCACTACATAATGTACTGGGTGGGCACAGGAGTACATTCAGCCAGAGACTCATTCCACTGAGATGCAACACTGAGCATCATAGGAAGTCATTCCTGCCTGTGGCCATCAAATTTTACAACTCCTCCCTTGGAGAGTCAGCCAATAGGCTGGTCCTGGACTTACTTACTGGCATAATTTACATATTACTATTTAACTATTTATGGTTCTATTACTATTTATTATTTATGGTGCAACTGTAACAAAAACCAATTTCCCCCAGGATCAATAAAGTATGACTATGACTTGACACAGGTGAAGTATCTGATTGCTTCCCCGCTTCCATTTCCCAGATGGTCAAAAACCCAGCACATCTCAACGGTAAATTCCTCGTGTATATTGCGAATGGTGGTTTTGTTGTCCCAGCTAGCAGCGGTCCTGGTCAGAGCTCACCCAGTTAGGAAAGAGATGAAAAAGGCAATGTCGGCTCGGTCCTTGGAATACAGAGGTGGCTGGACCTCGGAATATAATTCCCATTGGACAGGAGGTTGCAGCATAGGGTTGGGGATTCGACAAAACACTCAGGCACTGGAATCTGGGACTCAGAGGGAGGAGGTTGACTACTGCAGGGTGGTTTTATTGAGACAGAGGGTTGGTTGAGAGTGGTGAGCAGATGGTCAATGGTTTCCTACTGCTTCAGGATTGTGTGCTCATGTTGATGGATGACTTCCTTTAGATGAGCAAACTCTGCTGGGTCAATTGAAGATTCACCCATTCTTTCAGGAATTGTGAAGGAGGCTTGATGCAAAAGCACAGCAGTGGAGGTGGTGTAGTAGTGTGCGATAGCTTTAACAATAGACTGCAAAAATAGCAAGCCTTGAGGGGCCACAGGATAAGAGAGAACAGATACTAAACACACCAATCAACAAAGGAACCGAATGCTAGGTACAACTGGTTGAGCCTGGATGGTTCGAATGAGTGAACAAGGACTGTGGCTGAGAGCCGGGTTTAAGCAGGCTGCAGGTGATGCCTGTTAGCTGGGTGGAGACTGGGAGGTGCCTGCCTGTGCAGGGCTGACAGGGTATGCCACGCTGTCAGAGATGCAGTCTTTGGGAAGTGGCACCTCTTTCTCTCAGGAGTACAAAAGATAATGTAGCACAGTGTAAAATAAAACTGGGAATGTTCTGGGTCAATAATTATCTTCTAACCAAAGTCAGGACCACAGGGACCTTGACTGTTCCCAGTTGGCATTTATGCTGGCTAGTATCTGTGCTAGTTTGTCCCATTAGGATGGAGACATTTCACTTAGTGTTGAAAGAAAGACTTCCTTTTAAACAGCATGTTTCCAAACCTCAAGTCTTCCTAAAGTGCTTTTGGTACATTTCAAAATGAAATTATCTTTATAATGCTATTAAGTTACCTTTATAATGCTGTCTGCAAGCGCACATTATTACAATGGTATATATGAATAGATGGCTCTTTTAATGCCATTGTTGGAGGGATCAATACTGGCCAGGACGCCTGTACAAATTGTCCTGGGACCAGCGTGTAGTTGCCATTTCAAAGAAGCACCGCAGCACCTCTACTTTCTTCGAAGATTGTGCAGAAAGTATATGGTGGCATAATCCAATAATAAATTCACTTCGAACTTTGAATATTGAACTTTGAAAATCTGTTATTCATCGCACTAATACATGGTTTCATCTACATCCACGTGACTGCACTAAGTCCAAGGTCTTACCTGAAACTCAGTAGTGTTGACACTCAGAGATTGAGATCCTGAAGGAACTCATGGGGTTGGGCAGCATCTGCCTTGTCTCTGGAGTGGGACAGACATCAGAAACCTCTGATTCAGGCGATAGAGTTGGTGCTGAGCTATACCTGGCAGGTAAATGTGGGGTAAAGAATTGACCTGTGATGCTTTTCCAATGACCTCAGGAACATGTGAGTGTTTGATCCTGATTCAGACTCAGTTATATATCATGTGTACATCAAAATAAACAGCATTGCCTTAACAAACAACACAACCTAAGGAATCCAGCAAGAGTCGCCACACGTCAAAGCACCGACATAATGTGTCCAGCATGCCTGGAAGAACACAACAATCTACAAAACAAGTCCCTTTCCTGCCTCCCACCCACCCACATACACAGACAGTCATTCAACTCCAGGACAGACCTCCACTCTCCAGGTTTGGGGCATCAAGCTTTGACTTCTGGACTTAAGATCGACCTTCAGGCTTTGACCTTCAGTATTCACCCCTGGACTAGCAGATGATGGGACCTCAAACTTTGGGGTTCGGACTCTGAGCGTACCGGCCCTTGTGCCTCATGCTCACATGGATGTACGATCCCAGGATCCAGTGACCTGGGACAGCTGACATCCACAGATGTCCTTCATCATCCAACCACTTCACTGGCATTTGAGTGTGGAGCAGAGGCCTAGGCACCCTACATGTACAGGTTATTGAGTGATTATGATTTAAAGTTTGAAGTACATTTATTATCAAAGTATATATATGTCGCTAAATGCAACACGGTGATTCATTTTCTTGCGGGCATTCACAGTAAATACAATAAACGTAGAATCAATGAATGAACGTACCAAACAGGATGGACAGACAATCAATGTGCAAAAGACAGCAAACTGCAAATACAAAAGGAAAGAGAAAAAAAGATATAATAATATAGAGAACATGAGATGAAGAGTCCTTGAAAGTGAGTCCATAGGCTGTGGGAACAGTTCAGGGATGAGCAAGTGAAGTTGAGTGAAGTTATCCCTTCTGGTTCAGGAGCCTGATGGTTGAGGGGGAATAACTACTCCTGAACCTGGTGGTGTGGGTCCTGTACCTTCTTCCTGATGGCAGCAGTAAGAAAGCATGGCCTTGATGATGGATGTTGCTTCCCTGTGACAGTGGAATATCTAACTAATTACCTCCTCTTTGTGTGGCAGTGACACCCAGTGATAACAGTATCACATCTAAGCCAATTATCTCCAAACACACATGAGCGTGTGATAATAAATCACACGATGCTGAGAACAGCCAGGACTTCTGGTTGCTTCTGTCCTGAGGCAATGAATCTAACAATGGGAGCCCTCTCTGCAAAGACCAGATACGGACCAGTGGGTTTGCATTGACTAAGATCTCATTGTATGTTCCAATGAACATGTGACATTTTTATCAGAATATATTTTACTCATAATAAGAATATGTACAATAAACTAAAAGACTTTTTCATTCTTTGCATGCATTGTCAATGCTTTCTGTACTGCTGTACACATCACAGCAGTACCACCACTCCTGTGGCCCCTTCGGTGGTACACCATTACAATAACTGAGTGGCTTCCTCACCCTCCCCAGCCCCACCCTCTCCAGTAGCAGAAGATCCCTGGGCCGTCTTACCGACCCACTGAGCCCTCTGTACATGAGACCAATAAAACAAATTGTATTATCTGCATTTTTTAGAAGTCAAATAGATCTCCTTTCTTCCCGGTTGTCTGAAGCAAATTGAACCAAACCTTGGTTAACAGCAGATGACAAGGAAGATTCTGCAGGTGCTGGAAATTTTGAGCAGCGCTCACAAATGCCAGAGGAACTCAGCAGGTCAGGCAGCTGAGAAGTCTGAAGTCCCACACTACCAGGTTCAGGAACAGCTACTTTCCCGCAACCATTCGGTTCTCGAACCAACCGATACAACTCCAATCTTTACAGTCTAGCACCACTGTGAACACTTTCATTGACACGATAACCAATTTAGTGGTTTTTTTTGTTTGAATTGTGTACTTCCTTGTAAAAATTGCGTATAATTCATGTGCAATTTACTTTTTTTTCTGGTGATACTGTGCATCTGATGCTCTGTGCCTGGGGTGCTGCTGTTTTTTCATTGCACATGTACGCACATGGACTTGTGCAGATGACAATGAACTTGACTTTGTCTTTGACTTTGAAAACCATAATTGACTTGGTTTGATTACAGAACCTTCTCAAAATGGCCAGCTAGATCTTCCTTGATTATAGACTCATTGCCCACAACAGATGTTGTGCCAACAGGACTACAGTTACCCACCTTTTATCTTTCTCCCACCTTGATCAAGGGAACAATATTTGCAACCCTCCAATCCTCTGGTACTTCTCCTGTCCCTATTGATGATGCAAAGATCATCGCCAGAGGCTCAGCAATCTCTTACCTCACTTCCCATAGTGGTGTGGGATATATCTCATCCGGTCTTGTTGACTTATCTAACTTAATGCTTTTCAAAAGCTCCAGCACATCCTCTTTTTTAACATCTATATGCGCAAACATTTCAGTCCGCTGTAAGTCTTCCCCACAATTGTCAATGTCTTTTCCCCTGGTGAATACTGAGCAAAGTATTCATTAAGTACCTCTGCTACTTCCTCTGACTCCATGCACAGATTTCCACTATCACACCTGATTGATTCTATTCTCACACGGCTCATCCTCTTGCTCTTCACATACTTGTAGAATACCTTGGGGTTTTCCTTAATCCTGCTCACCAAGGCTTTCTCATGGCCCCTTCTGGCTCTCCTGGTTCCATTCTTAAGCTCCTTCTTGTTAACCTTGCAATTTTCTAGAGCTCTAACAGTACCTGGTTTCTTGAACCTTTCATAAGCTTTTCTTTTCTTCTTAACTAGATTTTCTACATACTTTGTACACCATGGCTCTTTAACCCTTTCCCTGCCTCACTGGAACATACCTATGCAGAACGCCTTGCAAATGTTCACTGAAGATTTGCCGCATTTCTGCCATGCATTTCCCTGAGAACATCTGCTCTGAATATATGCTCCCAATTTCCTACCTAAAAGCACCATATTTCCCCCTACCCCAGTTAAATGCTTTCCCAAATTGTCTGCTTCTATCCCTCTAGTGAAGAAGGCAAATGCAATGTTGGCATTCATTTCTAGAGGAATCGAGCATAGGAGCAGGGATGTGATGTTGAGGCTCTATAAGGCACTGGTGAGACCTCACTTGGAGTACTGTGGGCAGTTTTGGTCTCCTTATTTAAGAAAGGATGTGCTGACGTTGGAGGGGGTACAGAGAAGATTCACTAGAATGATTCCGGGAATGAGAGGGTTAACAGATGAGGAATGTTTGTCCGCTCTTGGACCGTATTCCTTGGAGTTTAGAAGAATGAGGGGAGACCTCATAGAAACATTTCGAATGTTGAAAGGCATGGACAGAGTGGATGTGGCAAAGTTGTTTCCCATGATGGGGGAGTCTAGTACGAGAGGGCATGACTTAAGGATTGAAGGGCGTCCATTCAGAACAGAGATGCGAAGAAATTTTTTTAGCCAGAGGGTGGTGAATCTATGGAATTTGTTGCCACAGGTGGCATTGGGGGCCAAGTCATTGGGTGTATTTAAGGCAGAGATTGATAGGTATCTGAGTAGCCAGGGCATCAAAGGTTATGGTGAGAAAGTGGGGGACTGGGACTAAATGGGAGAATGGATCAGTTCATGATAAAATGGCGGAGCAGACTCAATGGGCCGAATGGCTGATTTCTACTCCTTTGTGTTATGGTCTTATGGTCTCTCCAGTGTTATAGTGAAGGAGATAGAGTTGTGATCACTACCTTCAAAATGCTCTCCCACCGAGAGATCTGACCAGGTTCATTTCCCAGTACCAGATCAAGTACAGCTTCTCTAGTTGGCTTAGCTACATATTGCATCAGGAAACCTTCCTGAACTCTCCTAACGAACTCCATCCCATCTAAACCCCTTGGACTAAGGAAATGCCGGTCATATTAGGAAAGTTAGAATCTCCCATCACAACAATCCTATTATTATCGCACTGTTCCAGAATCTGCCTCCCTAACTGCTCCTCGATATCACTGTTACTATTGAGGGGTCCATAAAAACACGCAGTAGAGTTATTGCCCCTTTCTTGTTTCTGACTTCCACCCACATTGACTCAGTAGACCATCCCTCCATGACTTCCTCCCTTTCTGCAGCCGTGATACTATCCCTAATTAGCGATACCACATCCCACCTCTTTTGCCTCCATCTCTGTTCTTTTTGAAAGATCTAAAGCCTGGCACTCTCAGCTGCCGTTCCTGCTCCAGAGATATCCAAATATTTGTAATGGCCACAACATCACAGTTCCATGTATTAATCCACGCTCTAAGTTCATCCATCTTGTTTATGATACTCCTTGCATTAAAACAGGCACATCTCAAACCATCAGGCTGAGTGCATCTTTGCTCTAACATCTGCCTGTCCTTCCTCACAAACTCCCTATAAGCTGTCTCTACTTGTGCGCCAACCTCCCCATCCTCTGCCTTTTTACTTTGGTTCCTATCCCCTGTAAATCTAGTTTAAACCCTCCCCAACAGCATTAGCAAACCTCCCCACCAGGAGATTGGTTCCTCTCGGATTGAAGTGTAACCCGTCCTTTTTGTACAGGTCACACCTGCCCCAGAAAAGGTCCTAATGATCCAGAAATCTGAATCCCTGCTCCCTGCTGCAATCCTTCAGCCACACATTTATCCTCCACCTCATTCTATTCCTATACTCACTGTTGCATGGCACAGGCAGTAATCCCGAGATTACTACCCTTGAGGTACTGCTTCTCACCTTCCTTCTTAACTCCCTGTAGTCTGCTTTCAGGACCTCCACCCTTTTTCTACCTGTGTCGTTGGTACCAATATGACCTACAACCTCTGGCTGCTCACCCTCCCGTTTCAGGATATTGTGGACACGTTCAGAAACATCATGAACCCTGGCACCTGTGAGGCAAATTACCATCCTTGTTTCTTTTTCATGCCCACAGAATCGCCTGTCTGTACCCCTAACTATAGAGTCCCCTATTACCCCTGCCTTCCTCTTCCATTTCCTACCCTTCTGAGCCACAGGACCAGACTCTGTGCCAGAAGCACAGCCACTGTTGCTTCCCCCAGGTAGGTCCCTCCTCCAACAGCACTCAAAACGGAGTATTGTTAAGGGAGACAGCCACAGGGGTGCTCTCCACTATCTGACGCCCTTCCTTCCCTCCCTTGACAGTTACCCACTTATCTGTCTCTTGTGTCCTCGGGGTATCTATCTGCCTGTAGCTCCTGGCAACCACCTCCTCACTCTCCCTAACAAGCCAAAAGTCATCGAGCTGCAGCTCCAGTTCCCTAACTCGGTCTCTGAGGAGCTGCAGCTCGATGCACCTGGCGCAGATGTGGCCATCAGGGAGGCTGGAAGTCTCCTGGAAATCCCACATCTGACACCCGGAACAGAAAACTGGTGTCGCAGTCATATCCACTATTCTAATGCACCGAGCCCCGCAAAATGCTCCTTTTTTAAACTCTGCTCCCCAGTCTGTGCGAAGCTCACTCTCTCTTCAAATCAATTGGTCCGCTGCTAATGCACTGAGCTCCACGAAACGCTCCTTTTTTTAAACTATTTTCCCCCAACCTGTGGGAAGATCTCTCTCTTTACGAATCGATTGTTCTGCCACTAACATACTTTTGATTTTATTTATTAATTGAAGGATATAATGAAATACAGTACAACAAATAAAATCTTTTAAATTACATAAACTTTTAAACTTCAACAATGTCAGCATTCACCGGGTCGGTGGTTTATTATCAATGAGCTACCGACTTCCATTCTGTGTTTATTGTCACAATTTGTAACAGTTTTATAACTTGAAACATACTTATAAACTCTAAAATGTTTCAAAGTAAAGGTTGCAGTACATTTATTATTCTTAAAATTTATGGATTATATTCATTAACACAATTAATTACAGGGTATTTCACAATTATATTAACATAGATTTCAAAATTATATTAACATAATTTCTAAATTATATTAGCATAATCTCAAAATTATATTAACTATATAAAATAAAATTCTAGCTGCACAGCAACAAAGTCTATGTACATCTCAATTGCCATGTGGCTGCGCATCTGTGCAACTTAGAGAGAACAGTGCCATACTTCTTCCCTTTCTCCCATGGTCCACTCTCCTCTCAGATCCCTTCTTCTCCAGCCCTTCAGCTTTTCCACCTACCTCCTCCCAGTTTCTCACTTTATCCCACCCTCCCCCACTTACCTGGCATCACCTTCTTGCCTGTCCTCCTTCATCTCCCCTCACCATCTTATTATGGCTTCTTCTCCCTTCTTTTCCAGTTCTGGTGAAGGGCCTTGGTCCAATACATCAACTGTTAGTTCTCCTTCATAGATGCTGCCTGACTGACCTACTGAGTTCCTCCAGCATCTTGTGTGTGTTAATTTGAAATATTGTGCACATTAGAGGTGATCATACAATAAGATGGATGTGATTAAACTAGAATGGATGCAGAGAAGTTTCGTGAAGTCATTGCTGGGATTGGTGGGCTTGAATTATAAGCAGCGAGTGAACAGGCTGGGACTGTTTTCTCTGGAGTGACGGAGACTAGAGGGTTAGATTAGATTAGAGTAGGTTCGATTAGATTTATTTGTCACATGAACATCAAAACATATGCTAAAATGCATTACTTTGCATCAAACGATATCAGCAAAGATTGTGCACTGAGCAGCCCACAGGTGTCACCACGCTTCTGGTGTCGATAGAACAACTCCCTAACCTGTACGTCTCTGGAGTGCGGGAGGAAGCCGGAACAGCTGAAGGAAACCCACGTGGTCACAGAGATAAGAGAACGCACAAACTCCTTACAGACGGTGGAGTGAATCGAACCTCGATCAGCGATTGCTGACACCCTAAAGCCGTTGAACTAACTGCCCTCCTATAAGTCCTGCCGAAGCATTGACTGTACTTTTTTTCCATAAAGGCTGTCTGGCCTGCTGAGTTCCTCCAGCATTTTGTGTGTGTTGTCCTCCAATAAGGTGCCGTTATAGAGGTTTATAAAATCAGAAGGGCAGAGTCGAGGCAAATTGTCATAGTCTTTTCTCCTGGGTAGGGGAGTTTAAAACTAGAAGGCAAAGGTTGAAGGTGAGAGGGGAAAGATTATGTGGTCCTGAGAGGGCGGTGGGTACATGAAATGAGCAGCCAGAGGAAGTAATAGATGTGGATTTCATAACATTCAAAAAACATTTGGACAGCTACTTAGATAACATTTAAAAGACATGACATTGTCAGTGGAAGTGATGGATGCAGGTTCGATTTCAATGTTTAAGAGAAATTTGGAGAGGTACATGGATAGGAAAGGTTTGGGGGGGGGGGGGTGGTGAGCAAATGGGACAAGCTCAGAGAGACGACCTGGTCTGGATGGAGCTTCTCCCATGCCATACATCTCAATGACTCTACCACTCCCTGACAATAGCTCTTATTAATCCCAGCTCATTAAACACCAGCAAATCTGTTTGCAGCTAGGTTCTGTCACATACTATTCTAAGAAACAATCCCTGACACACTCCACACATTTCTTTTCAGCGGTACACTTGCTGATTTGAAAATGCTCAGTGAAGTGCTTTAGTACATTTTTGAAGGTAAATCTGCAGAGGTTATTACTGATGTTACAAAGTCACAGAGTCTCAGCACAAAACCACTAACCCTGCTCCAGCACATTTTGTACTCCCCACATTCTACCTACCCCCACTCAGATTTTACATCTCACCTACACACGAGGGGAAATTAAACTTCCAACTGATTTCTGACCATCCCCCAGTGGTTCTTCCCGACAAATTTCCTTCTCTCTCTGAACTGCAGTGAGTGCAGGATTTTCCATCTGCTGCTCCTCTCTGGCTTGCCAACTGAAGAGCTTCGATTGCCACCCAGTTCCCCTTGTGATCTTCAGTCTAGCGTTACTCACTCGTTTGTTCCCTGGGCTTTCTCTACCACTCCTCTGATGGGAAGATTGCATCGCTGGCTGTACTCTTCATCGTTCCACTGATAATAATCTTTTCTATTGGGAATTGAAGCTGGAATTGGCTTATTATAGAACACTACAGCCCAGTACAGAACCTTCAGCTCGCAATGTTATGCCGACCTTTTAACCTACTCTAAGATCAACCTGAACCTTCCCTACTACATAGCCCTCCATTGTTCTTTCATCTGTGTGCCTAAAGGTTTTTTAAGTGTCCCTCATATATCTGTGACGGGGTGGAGATACGTCTCTACCGAACAAGGTGTAGGGTGCTCCTTCCCTCCGCTAGCCTGCAGGTCATCCTTGGGCAAGGTGTAGCACCTGCTTAGCCAACACCCAGCCAGGGTCACACAAAACCATGGGAGCAGGTAGCGAATGGTTGTGTGAGCAGCTGGTGCATATCACAAGTCCTGGTTATACGACCACTGACACCAGGCAGACGAACTCTGAAGTGTATTGATAATGGCTGGGGTCGCCTGTCTTAACTGCCCAGAAGGCGGCAATGGCAAACCAGCTTCTGTAGAAATTTGCCAAAAACAATGATGGTCATGAGACAATGATCGCCCACATCATACGACACGGCACAAAATTATGATGATGAATATATCTGCATTATCAACACCCCTGGCTGTGTGTTCCACAAACCCACCACTCTCTGTGTAAAGAACATCCACTCCTATACTTCCCTCCAATCACTTTAAAATTATGCCCTCTTGTATAGCCATTTCCCCCCGACTGTCTGCTTGATCTGTGCCTTTCACCCTCTTGTATACCCCTATAAAGTTGCCTCTCATCTTGTCTTGCATATTGTTCATACAGATCAGGTCATTACACAGATCACTGAGGTGGAACAATAACAACATTGCACTTTATCGTTTAACTGCACTGCATGTTCTCTGTCCCTTGTAAAGTGTAACAGCCACAGAGCAAGAACAGTGCAGGTAAATGATAAAGTACAAGATCATAACGAGGTAGATTGTGAGGTGGAAGTACTATTTATCTTCGGTAATAATTTTCACCATCAGTAAAATAATTTAATAATTTACAATTGGTGTTAATATTCACCATCTGTAATGTTCTCAGCTCTGCAAAGTGAGACAGGAAATGCACTAACTTCGAATAGGTATATTAATCCTTTACTTACAAAGGGTAAAAACTCAACCAAATATTCACGTTCCCCAAGTTACAAATGCTACAAAGCTGAATATTCAACAAGCATACTTAGTTAAAAGTGCACGCAGAGCATACCCTCCCAATCGTCTCACCTTAAACAGGGGAAGAAGAGAGCACGCCCCTTCCACGTGCTATCTTATATCCCCAGGATATTTGAAACTGGACACCAGGCAGCTATTCAATGGGAAAAGCAGCTGCAGCTTTTAAACTAACCAACCACAATGGAAGCGACTTTCGACAGCCAGCACATCCCCACAGGACACCATCTAATCTCTACTACCCAGGTTCAGTATCATTAATAGCAATCCTCATAACCCGTCCCCAGTACTCTGGCAGTAAACTATTTATCAACAATCCTCCCGAGTACAAACAGTCCTGATATTAACAGTAATAATTCCCATTCCCATTCCGACATGTCGGTCCATGGCCTCCTCTTGTGCCACAATGAAGCCCCCCCTCAGGGTGGAGGAGCAACTTCTTATCTGTCTGGGCTGCCTCCAACCTAATAGCATGAATATCGATTTCTCCTTCTGGTTAAAAAAAACCCTCCCCTTCCCCTCATTTTCTGTTCTCCTCTCTGTCTTCTTACCTCTTCTCATCTGCCAGTCACCTCCCCTAGGGTTCCCTCCTCCTTCCCTTTCTCCTACAGCCCAATTCTTCTCCAATCAGATTCTTTCCTCTCCAGACCTTTATCTTTCCCACCCACTTGGCTTCACCGCTCACCTTCTGCAATCTTCCTTCCCCTCCTCCCACCTTTTTATTCTGTCAACTTCCCCCTTCCTTCCCAGTCCTGAAGAAGAGTATTGGACCAAAGCGTCAACTGCTTATACATTTCCATAGATGCTGCCTGTGCTGCTGAGTTCCTCCAGCATTTTGGGTGTGTTGTGGATAAAGAGTACGTAATTACTACCATCAGCGATGAACTGCAGGAGCTTGCACACACACATTCAACATTTTAGGGACAGTTTCTTCCTCTTCTGAACGGACAATGAACCAACTCATGAACTCTTCACTTTTTTTGCTCTCTTTTCACACAATTTCTTCATTTACTTACTTATATATCTTATTGCAATTCATAGTAAATTTTATGTATTGCACTGTATTGCTGTCACAAAACGATGACATTTCATGACAGATGCTAGTGATAATAAACCTGATTCTGATTCCGTAGGAATATCATCGATCTCTTCAGCCATTTCGGGCAAGCTCTCTCTCTGCAATCTCCAAATACTTAAAAGTGTGTCAATTACAGTTGCTTCATGGAATCATTCAGACAAATCCTTTTTTAATGAGATGACATATATCTCAAGTAAATTTTAATTACAGAGATGTGGTGAGTGCCATTGCCCCACCAAAGTGATGCGAATTTTTTCAGGCAGGCGTTCACACAATCACTGCTGTGAATTCTGCAGCTACCAGCCGACATAGAACCATAGAACCATAGAAACTACAGCACAGAAACAGGCCCTTTGGCCCTTCTTGGCTGTGCCGAACCATTTTCTGCCTAGTCCCACTGACCTGCACACAGACCATATCCCTCCATACACCTCCCATCCGTGTATCTGTCTAATTTATTCATAAATATTAAAAAAGAACCCGCATTTACCACCTCGTCTGGCAGCTCATTCCATACTCCCACAACTCTCTGTGTGAAGAAGCCCCCCCTAATGTTCCCTTTAAACTTTTCCCCCCTCACCCTTAACCCATGTCCTCTGGTTTTTTTCTCCCCTTGCCTCAGTGGAAAAAGCCTGCTTGCATTCACTCTATCTATACCCATCATAATTTTATATACCTCTATCAAATCTCCCCTCATTCTTCTACGCTCCAGGGAATAAAGTCCTAACCTATTCAACCTTTCTCTGTAAATGAGTTTCTCAAGTCCTGGCAACATCCTTGTAAACCTTCTCTGCACTCTTTCAACCTTATTTATATCCTTCCTGTAATTTGGTGACCAAAACTGAACACAATACTCCAGATTCGGCCTCACCAATGCCTTATACAACCTCATCATAACATTCCAGCTCTTATACTCAATACTTCGATTAATAAAGGCCAATGTACCAGAAGCTCTCTTTACAACCCTATCTACCTGTGACGACACTTTTAGGGAATTTTGTATCTGTATTCCCAGATCCCTCTGTTCCACTGCACTCCTCAGTGCCTTACCATTAACCCTGTACGTTCTACCTTGGTTTGTCCTTTCAACGTGCAATACCTCACACTTGTCAGTATTAAACTCCATCTGCCATTTTTCAGCCCATTTTTCCAGATGGTCCAAGTCCCTCTGCAGGCTCTGAAAACCTTCCTCACTGTCTACTACACCTCCAATCTTTGTATCATCAGCAAACTTGCTGATCCAATTTACCACATTATCATCCAGATCATTGATATAGATGACAAATAACAATGGACCCAGCACTGATCCCTGTGGCACACCACTAGTCACAGGCCTCCACTCAGAGAAGCAATTCTCTACCACCACTCTCTGGCTTCTTCCATCGAGCCAATGTCTAATCCAATTTACCACCTCTCCATGTATACTTAGCGACTGAATTTTCCTAACTAACCTCCCATGCGGGACCTTGTCAAAGGCCTTACTGAAGTCCATGTAGACAATATCCACTGCCTTCCCTTCATCCACCTTCCTGGTAACCTCCTCGAAAAACTCCAACAGATTGGTCAAACATGACCTACCACACACAAAGCCATGTTGACTCTCCCTAATAAGCCCCTGTCTATCCAAATGCTTGTAGATTCTGTCTCTTAGTACTCCCTCCAATAACTTACCTACTACTGACATTAAACTCACCGGCCTATAATTTCCCGGATTACTTTTCGATCCTTTTTTAAACAACGGAACAACATGAGCCACTCTCCAGTCCTCCGGAACTTCACCTGTAGACAGCGACATTTTAAATATTTCTGCCAGGGCCCCCACAATTTCAACACTAGTCTCCTTCAAGGTCCGAGGGAACACCCTGTCAGGTCCCGGAGATTTATCCACTTTAATTTTCCTCAAGACAGCAAGCACCTCCTCCTTTTCAATCTGTACAGTTTCCATGTTCTCACTACTTGATTCCCTCAATTCCATAGATTTCATGCCAGCTTCCTTAGTAAATACAGACGCAAAAAACCTATTTAAGATCTCCCCCATTTCCTTTGGTTCCGCACAAAGCCGACCACTCTGATCTTCAAGAGGACCAATTTTATCCCTTACAATCCTTTTGCTCTTAATATACTTGTAAAAGCTCTTTGGATTATCCTTCACTTTGACTGCCAAGGCAACCTCATGTCTTCTTTTAGCCCTCCTGATTTCTTTCTTAAGTATTTTCTTGCACTTCTTATACTCCTCAAGCACCTGATTTACCCCCTGTTTCCTATACATTTCATACAACTCCCTCTTCTTCTTTATCAGAGTTGCAATATCCCTTGAGAACCAAGGTTCCTTATTCCTATTCAATCTGCCTTTAATCCTGACAGGAACATACAAACTCTGCACTCTCAAAATTTCCCCTTTGAAGGCTTCCCACCTACCAATCACATCTTTGCCAGAGAACAACCTGTCCCAATCCACGCTTTTTAGATCCTTTCTCATTTCTTCAAATTTGGCCTTCTTCCAGTTCAGAACCTCAACCCTAGGACCAGATCTATCCTTGTCCATGATCAAATTGAAACTAATGGTGGAACCAAAGTGTTCCCCTACACAGACTTCTGTCACTTGCCCTAATTCGTTTCCTAACAGCAGATCCAATATTGCATCCCTTCTAGTTGGTCCCTCTATATATTGATTTAGAAAACTTTCCTGAACACATTTTACAAACTCTAAACCATCTAGACCCCTAACAGTATGGGAGTCCCAATCAATGTATGGAAAATTAAAATCCCCTACCACCACAACTTTATGTTTCCTGCAGTTGCCTGCTATCTCTCTGCAGATTTGCTCTTCCAAGTCTTGTTGACTATTGGGTGGTCTGTAATACAATCCCACTAATGTGGCCATACCTTTCCTGTTTCTCAGCTCCACCCAGAGACAGGCCAAAGGGTCTCTGATGAGCAGCTTTCCTCATTTAAAGAGGTCCAGACAGAGCTGGGGTTAGAAATGTTAGAGGGTGTGATTAGAAGAAAGGACTTTGAAGGGATAAAATAGAGGGTTTAAAAATTAGATTTACTTGTCGTGTTTACATCAAAACGTACAATGAAATGAGTTGCTTGTGTCAAATCAAATCAGTGAGACAGCCCACAAGTGCCGCCACGCTTCCCACAACTTGTTAACTCTAATGTGGACTGTGGAAGAAAATTGGAGCACCTGGGGGAAAGCCACATGGTCACACAGGGAATGAACATACTCCTTACAGACAGCCGTGGGAATGGGAAAAGGCAGTGCTCATCCCCACCACTGTTTCTGCCGGATGATTCCAAATACACACCACCCTTTGTGTGAAGTGTTACATTTTGTAACCCCAGAACTAACTGAAAGAATAACACAGGACAGACGGAGATAGCTCGTGCACATTTAGTTTTGTTTTTACTTTAGTGAGGCACGCACTTATGATGTGATGGCATAATGATGTATGCCTTTATGAAGGGACCACTTCGTCAGGCACCTCCATCCATCTGCCAAAAGCAGATCGGCCCGGTGGCCAAATATTTTAATTCCAATTTTAGTTCCAACATGTTGGTCCATGGCCTCCTCTTGTGCCACGATGAGGCAATCCTCAGGGTGGAGGAGCAACACTTTATATTCCGTCTTGGGTAGCCTCCAACCTGATGGCATGAATATCAATTTCTCCTTCTGGTAAAAAAAATTCTGTCCACCTCTCCTCTTCTTCTATTCCCCATTCTGGTCTCTTACCTCTTCTCACTCGTCTATAACCTCCCCCTGGGCACCCACATTCTACAGAGGTTGTATTGAGAGCATCCTGAGCAGCTGCATCACGGCCTGGTTCGGAAATTGCGCCATCTCAGATTGCAAGACCCTGCAGCGGAGAGTGAGGTCAGCTGAGAAGATCATCGGGGTCTCTCTTCCCGCCATTACAGACATTTACACCACACGCTGCATCCGCAAAGCAAACAGCATTATGAAGGACCCCACGCACCCCTCATACAAACTCTTCTCCCTCCTGCCATCTGGCAAAAGGCACCGAAGCACTCGGGCTCTCACGACCAGACGATGTAACAGTTTCTTCCCCCAGGCCATCAGACTCCTCAATACCCAAAGCCTGGCTTGACACCAACTTACTGCCCTCTACTGTGCCTATTGTCTTGTTTATTATTTATTGTAGTGCCTGCACTGTTTTGTGCACTTTATGCAGTCCTGGATAGGTCTGTAGTCTAGTGTAGTTTATGTGTTGTTTTACGTAGTTCAGTGTAGTTTTTGTATTGTTTCATGTAGCACCATGGTCCTGAAAAATGTTGTCTCATTTTTACTGTGTACCATACCAGCAGTTATGGTCGAAATGGCAATAAAAAGTGACTTGACTTGACTTGAGAATAATGTAGATAGAGGGTATACATTAAGGATATGTAGATAGAGATATGTAGAATGATGTGTATTTCGAGGGTAAATGTGACCTGTGGGAGGCGTGTCATATTCTGATTGATGAAAGTCACTTCCGCTGTGATTAGTTTTGAAACTGCAACATCTTTTTCCATTGGTTAGCTGCCTGGTGTCCAATTTCAAATATCCTGGGTATACAAGAAGCACGTGTGGGAGGTCCTGTCTCGCTTCTTTTGTTTAAGGCAAGCGATACACATGACCAATGAGAAGGTATGCTCAGTGCGTGCCTGTAGCCAAGTATGTTTGTTGTGTCTGTAACTTGAGGAACATGAATTTTGGTTGAATTTTTACTGATTGTAAATAAGTGATCAATATACCTATTTGAAGTCAGTGCATTTCCTGTCTCACTTGCTGAAGCGACGAACCAGATTCAGCATTACAATACATTGTTGATGACAGACAGGGAAAGCACAGAAAGGGGGTCACATTTCTTCATGGAGGCACAAGAGACTGCAGACCCTGGAATCTGGTGCAGCAAACCATCGGGGAGTGGCATGGAAGGGCATCGCTTTAGAATCTGATGGCCCATAATCACTGATGGGGGTTCAGCTCCCTCCACTGCCTGTAGGAGCTTGCACATTCTCCCTATGACCGCCTGGGCTTCCTCTGGGTTCTCCCATTTCCTCCCACAATCCAAAGACGTACATGTTTGGGTTAGTGAGTGAGTTGTGAGCTTGCTATGTTGGTGCTGGGGGCATGGAATCACTTGTAGGCTGCCCCTGCGCAATCTTCACTGTGCAAAACCAGTGCACTTCACCATATGGTTCGACGTACATGTGACAGATAAAGCTAATCTTTATCTGCTGGAACCCAGGAGGTCAAGCAGCATCTGTAGAGGGAAGGGAACTGTGATGTCTTGACGCATGAACTTGACCCAAAACATTGATAGTTTCTTGCCCCCCACCACCACAGATCTGCTCGATCCACTCAGGTCCTCCAGCACCTCATCTTTTTTAAAAGATAAAGATTTAAAAGAAACATCGAGACATACAGTGAGATGTTGTCAGTTGTCTCAGCGACTAACATGGTCCAAGAATGTGCTGGGGACCACCCGTAAGTGTTTCCACACTTCCAGCACCAACACAACATGCTCACAACGCACTACCCTAATCCATACGTCTTTGGAATGTATGAGGAAACCAGAGCACCTGGAGGAAATGCACGCCATCACAAGAACTACAGACTGCTTCCAGACACTGGCGGAAATTTGTGCTTGTGGGTGCTGTAAAGTGTTCTGCTAATTGCTACACTGCCATGCTGTCCCTTCCAGGGAAAGGGGAAGGGAGTAAATCAGCGGATGAGCAGCCAAGTTTAAATCCTGAATTGAGCAGCATGTTCATAGCGGCTGTGGGATTTTAAGATGCAGTGAGGAAATAAAACAGGGACAATCTCTCATCCCCAGGAACCACTGAGGTCTCCTGCATCTGCTTTAACATGGATGTGGTATATTTGGATTTTCAAAAGGCTTTTGACAAGATCCCACACAGGAGATTAGTGTGCAAACTTAAAGCACATGGTATTGGGGGTAAGGTATTGATGTGGATAGAGGATTGGTTGGCAGACAGGAAGCAAAGAGTGGGAATAAACAGGACCTTTTCAGAATGGCAGGCGGTGACTAGTGGGGTACCGCAAGGCTCAGCGCTGGGACCCCAGTTGTTTACAATATATATTAATGACTTAGATGAGGGAATTAAATGCAGCACCTCCAAGTTTGCGGATGACACGAAGCTGGGCGGCAGTGTTAGCTGTGAGGAGGATGCTAAGAGGATGCAGGGTGACTTGGATAGGTTAGGTGAGTGGGCAAATTCATGGCAGATGCAATTTAATGTGGATAAATGTGAGATTATCCACTTTGGTGGCAAGAACAGGAAAATAGATTATTATCTGAATGGTGGCTGATTAGGAAAAGGGGAGGTGCAATGAGACCTGGGTGTCATTATACACCAGTCATTGAAAGTGGGCATGCAGGTACAGCAGGCGGTGAAAAAGGGGAATGGTATGCTGGCATTCATAGCAAGAGGATTCGAGTACAGGAGCAGGGAGGTGCTACTGCAGTTGTACAAGGCCTGGGTGAGACCACACCTGGAGTATTGTGTGCAGTTTTGGTCCCCTAATCTGAAGAAAGACATTCTTGCCATAGAGGGAGTACAAAGAAGGTTCACCAGATTGATTCCTGGGATGGCAGGACTTTCATATGATGAAATACTGGATCGAGTAGGCTTATAATCGCTGGAATTTAGAAGATTGAGGGGGGATCTGATTGAAACGTATAAAATCCTAAAGGGATTGGACAGGCTAGATGCAGGAAGATTGTTCCCAATGTTGGGGAAGTCCAGAACGAGGGGTCACAGTTTGAGGATAAAGGGGAAGCCTTTTAGGACTGAGATGAGGAAAAACTCCTTCACACAGAGAGTGGTGAATCTGTGGAATTCTCTGCCACAGGAAACAGTTGAGGCCAGTTCATTGGCTATATTTAAGAGGGAGTTAGATATGGCCCTTGTGGCTAAAGGGATCAGGGGGTATGGAGGGAAGGCTGGTGCAGGGTTCTGAGTTGGATGATCAGCCATGATCATACTGAATGGTGGTGCAGGCTCAAAGGGCCGAATGGCCTACTGCTGCACCTATTTTCTATGTTTCTACATAAACATCTGCTTTAACACGGTCAAATCCTGATTCTCCCCCTGTAAAGGAGATCAGCTTTACTTGTCACATGTACATCGAAACATTCAATGAAATGCATAAAATGCCGGAGGACCTCAGCAAGTCAGGCAGCCTCTATAGAAATGAATAAACAGTCGATGCTGTAGGCTGAGACCCTTCATGACCCTGGTGAAGCACATAGACCATAAGACCATAAAACAAAGGAGCAGAAGTTGGCCATTCGGCCCATTGAGTCTGCTCCACCATTTTATCATGAGCTGATCCATTCTCCCATTTAGTCCCACTCCCCCGCTTTCTCACCATAGCCTTTGATGCCCTGGCTACTCAGATACCTATCAATCTCTGCCTTAAATACACCCAATGACTTGGCCCCCACTGCTGCCTGTGGCAACAAATTCCACAGATTCACCACCTTCTGGCTAAAAAAATTTCTTCGCATCTCTGTTCTGAATGGTGCCCTTCAATCCTTAAGTCATGCCCTCTCGTACTAGACTCCCCCATCATGGGAAACAACTTTGCTACATCCACTCTGTCCATGCCTTTCAACATTCGAAATGTTTCTATGAGGTCTCCCCTCATTCTTCTAAGCTCCAAGGAATACAGTCCAAGAGTGGTCAAATGTTCCTCATATGTTAACCCTCTCATTCCCCAAATCATTCCAGTGAATCTTCTCCGTACCCTCTCCAATGTCAGCACATCCTTTCTTAAATAAGGAGACTAAAACTGCCCACAGTACTCCAAGTGAGGTCTCACCAGCGCCTTATAGAGCCTCAACATCACATCCCTGCTCCTATACTCTATTCCTCTAGAAATGAATGCCAACATTGCATTTGCCTTCTTCACTATTGACTCAACCTGGAGGTTAACTTTAGGGGTATCCTGTACGAGGACTCCCAAGTCCCGTTTCATCTCAGAACTTTGACTTTTCTCCCCACTTAAATAATAGTCTGCCCATTTATTTCTTCTACCAAAGCGCATAACCATACACTTTCCAACATTGTATTTCATTTGCCACTTCTTTGCCCATTCTCCCAATCTATCTAAGTCTCTCTGCAGACTCTCTGTTTCCTCAGCACTACGGGCTCCTCCACCTATCTTTGCATCATCAGCAAACTTAGCCACAAAGCCATCTATTCCATAATCCAAATTGTTGATGTACAATGTAAAAAGAATCGGCCCCAACACGGACCCCTGTGGAAAACCACTGGTAACCGGCAGCCAACCAGAATAGGATCCCTTTATTCCCACTGTCTGTTTCCTGTCAATCAGCCAACGCTCTATCCACATATGTAACTTTCCCGTAATTCCATGGGCTCTTATCTTGTTAAGTAGCCTCATGTGCGGCATCTTGTCAAAGGCCTTCTGAAAATCCAAATACACAACATCCACTGCATCTCCCTTGTCTAGCCTACTTGTAATTTCCTCAAAAAATTGCAATAGGTTTGTCAGGCAGAATTTTCCTTTAAAGAAACCATGCTGAGTTCTGCCTATCTTGTCATATGCCTCCAGGTACTCTGTAACCTCATCCTTGACAATCGACTCCAACAACTTCCCAACCACTGAAGTCAAGCTAACAGGTCTATAATTTCCTTTTTGCTTCCTTGCCCCCTTCTTAAATAGCGGAGTGACATTTGCAATCTTCCAGTCCTCAGGAACCATGCCAGAATCTATTGACTTTTGAAAGATCATTGCTAATGCCTCCGCAATCTCCACAGCTACTTCCTTCAGAACACAAGGGTGCATTCCATCTGGTCCGGGAGATTTATCTACCCTTAGACTATTCAGCTTCCCAAGTACTTTCTCTGTCATAATTGTGACTGTGCACATTTCTCTTCCCTGACACCCTTGAGTGTCCGGTATACTGCTGATGTCTTCCTCAGTGAAGACTGATGCAAAATACTTGTTCAGTTCCTCTGCCATCTCCTCATCTCCCATTACAATTTCTCCAGCATCATTTTCTATCGGTCCTATATCTACTCTCACCTGTCTTTTGCTATTTATATACTTGAAAAAGCTTTCAGTATTCTCTTTGATATTATTTGCTAGCTTCCTTTCATAGTTCATCTTTTCCCTCTTAATGACCTTCTTAGTTTCCTTTTGTAAGCTTTTAAAAACTTCCCAATCCTCTGTCTTCCCACTAATTTTTGCTTCCTGGTACGTCCTCTCCTTTGCTTTAACTTTGGCTTTGACTTCTCTTGTCAACCACGGTTACATCCTTTTTCCATTCGAAAATTACTTCTTTTTTGGAATATATCTGTCTTGCACCTTCCTCACTTCTCGCATAAACTCCAGTCACTGCTGCTCTGCCGTCCTTCCCACCAGTGTCCCTTTCCAGTCAACTTTGGCTAGTTCCTCTCTCATGCCACTGTAATTTCCTTTACTCCACTGAAATACCGACACATCAGATTTCGGCTTCTCTTTCTCAAATTTCACAGTGAACTCAATCATGTTATGATTACTGTCTCCTAAGGGTTCTTTCACCTCAATCTCTCTAATCACCTCTGGTTCATTACACAATACCCAATCCAGTACAGCCGATCCCCTAGTGGGCTCAACAACAAGCTGTTCTAAAAAGCCATCTCGCAGATATTCTACAAATTCTTTCTCTTGAGATCCAGTGCCAACCTGATTTTCCCAATCCACTCGCTTGTTAAAATCCCCCACAATTATCATAACACTGCCCTTCTGACAAGCCTTTTCTATTTCCTGTTGTAATTTGTTGTCCACATCACTGCAGCTGTTTGGAGGCCTGTATACAACTGCCATCAGGGGCCTTTTACCCCTGCGATTTCTTAGCTCAACCCATAAAGATTCTGCACCTTCCAATCCTATATCACCTCTTTCTAATGATTTAATATCATTTCTTACCAATAAAGCCACACCTCCCCCTCTGCCTACCTTCCTATCCTTCCGACACACTGTGTATCCTTGGACGTTCAGCTCCCAGAGACATGCATCCTTTAGCCAGGTCTCAGTGATGGCCACAATAGCATACCTGCCAATCTGTAGCTGTACAACAAGATCAGCCACCTTATTCCTTGTGCTGCGTGCATTTAAGTATAACACCTTAAGTCCAGTATTTGGTACTTTTTGCTTTGATTGCACTACAACTCATCCCAATGGCTGCAAATTTGCCTCATCACCTGCCTGTCCTTCCTGACATCTTTACTGCTCACTATCTTAGATTTATTTCTGTTTTCCCCCCTCCTCCACTCTATTATTCTGGTTCCCATCCCCCTGCCAAATTAGTTTAAACCCTCCCTAACAGCTCTATTAAACCTTCCCGCCAGGATATTGGTCCCCTTCGGGTTCAGGTGACCCGTCCTTTTTGAACAGGTCATAGTTCCCTCAGAAGAGATCCCAATGATCCAAGAATCTGAAGCCCTGCCCCCTGCACCAATCTCTCAGCCATGCATTCACCTGCCTGATCCTGCTATTCTTGTTGAGTGTTTGATGCTTTCTTTGAACAGGCTCCATGGTGCTTCTTGGTTTTGTGGCTCCCTGCGGGAGAACAACTCTCAGGGGTGTATACTGTATACTACAGAACTTAGATAACAAATGTACTTTGAATCTTTGAACATACTTCTTCAATGTATCTATCATACGCGTGAGCAGCCCTCCGGTGAAAAATGATATCGTATCTGTTAAATAGGGGCCGTGGACAATTCTGATTTGATGGAGAACAGACCTGAAAGCACAGAGGAACATCTGGAGAAATTTCTGAAACGCCCGTTTGCTGCTGTCATTACTGTGTGGTCGGGAATCTTTCGGAGGGAAGGCCTCAAAATCCCCGACCTTGCCTGCTTTTGGCGACCGAAAAGGAGGTCGAATTGTTGGGACAGAGATGGCACTCAGTACTTGGTGTCGGAGAGCTGATCAGAGCTCAAAGTTTTCGGATGACTCAGAGTTGGATTGTGATTGGCATGGCAGGGAGAGTTTTTCTTCCTTCTCCCATCTGCATGAGATGTGGGACATTTGAGAAACTTTGAACTTTACTGTGCTCACGGACTTCTTCATCAAGTTATGGTATTGTTACACTGTTTGTAACTATATGTTATAATTATGTGGTTTTGTCAGTTTTTTCAGTCTTGGTCTGTCCTGTGTTTTGTGATATCACACCGGAGGAAATAATGTATCATTTCTTAATGCATGCATTACTAAATGAGAATAAAAGAGGACTGCGTGTCTTCATAATCATGCCTGCCTCAACCACTTCCTCTGGCAACTGGTTCCATATACCGTATCTAGCACACGCTGCATTAAAAAGTTACCTTTCACCTCTGTCCTTAAAACAAAGTGTTCTAGTGTTGGATTCCTTAGCCCCGGACGCTGACTCACCAGGATATCGCCTGAGATGGAGTGTTTCAGTTTTAGGGAAAGGCTGGACAGCTTGGGTTAGCGTACCCTGGGCTGGAGGAAAATGATGGAGGTAAACAGATTTATATTTATTTGTTTATTTCGAGGTATAGCGTGGAACAGGCCTACCGGCCCAACAAGCTGCACTGTCCAGCAACCACCGATTTAACCCGAGCCTAAAGTGACACCACAAGCTGTGGGAACAGTTCTGAGTTGAGGTGGGTGAAATGATCTGCTCTGGTTCAGAAGCCTGATGGTCGAGCGGTAAGAACTGTTCCTCTGCCTGGTGGTGTGTGTCCTGAGGCTCCTGATGGCCGTAGCAAGAAGAGAGCAAGGCCTGAGTGATGGTTCCCTATGATAGATGCTGCTTTCCTGTGACAGTGTTTCATGTAGATGTGCTCAATGGTGGAGAAGGGTTTACTTGCGATGGACTGGGCCATATCCACTACGTTTTATAGGATTTTCTGTTCAAAAGCACTGGTGTTTCCATACCAGGCTGGGATGCAGCCAGTCATTATTTTCTCCACCACATATCTACAGAAGGTTGTTAAAGTTTTAGATGTCATGCCAAATCTTTGCAAACTCCTGAGGAAGTAGAGGAAGTAACTAGGGAAGTAAGGTGGAGATATTTAAAGCAGAAGACAACTGTTTTGGATGAGTGGTGGGTTTGAGGAGGAGTTTTTCCAACAGAGGTTGGTTGAAATCTGGAACAGACTGCCCAAGATGGTGCTGGAGTATGAGAGAGTGACAACACTGAAGAAGCATTTAGGTGAGGAAGCACTTCAATCAGAATCAAGTTTATTATCACCGGCATGTGTCGTGAAATTTGTTAACTTAGCAGTTTAATGCAATACATACATAGAAGCAGAGAGAAAAAAATTAAATAAAAAATAAATAAATAATAAATAAATAAATCAGTAACAGTATATATAGACTGAATAGATTAAAAATCATGCAAAAAACAGAAATAATATACATTAAAAAAGTGAGGTAGTGTCCAAGGGTTCAATGTCCATTTAGGAATCGGATGGCAGAGGGGAAGAAGCTGTTCCTGAATCACTGAGTGTGTGTCTTCAGGCTTCTGTATCTCCTACGTGATGGTAACAGTGAGAAAAGGGTACACCCTGGGTGCTGGGGGTTCTTAATAATGGACGCTGCCTTTCTGAGACACAGATCCTTGAAGATGTCTAGGTACTTTGTAGACTAGTGCCCAAGATGGAGCTGTCTAGATTTACAACCTTCTGCAGCTTCTTTCGGTCCTGTGCAGTAGCTCCTCCATACCAGACAGTGATGCAGCCTGTCAGAATGCTCTCCACGGTACATCTGTAGAAGCTTTTTAGTGTTTTTGTTGGCATATCAAATCTCTTCAAACTCCTAATGAAGTATAGTCGCTGTCTTACCTTCTTTATAACTGCATCAATATGTCATAACCAGGTTCGATCCTCAGCGATCAACAAGGCATTGAAGGCTATCGTACCAGCCAACACAGATTACACAGGGCTGAATGGCTTGTCCGTGGTATCTGAGTCTATGACCATATCTCTGAGAGTGAGTGATAAAGACAGAGAAAGCACGAGAGAGGGAGGTAGACAGACAGATGACAAGAGAAAGATAGAAACAGAGAATCTGTGTACGAGAGAATGTGAGAGAGTTAGAGAAATACAGATTGTGTGCATGAGAGAGAGAGCGTGAGAGATTAGAGAGAATGTGAGAGAGATAGAGAATGTGAGAGAGTTAGAGAAATACAGATTGTGTGCATGAGAGAGAGAGAGCGTGAGAGATTAGAGAGAGTGTGAGAGAGATAGAGAATGTGAGAGTTAGGGAGAAAAAGATTGTGTGCATGAGAGAGCGAGAGAGAGAGTGTGAGAGGTTAGAGAGAGTGTGAGGGAGATAAAGAATGTGAGAGTTAGGGAGAAAAAGATTGTGTGCATGAGAGAGCGAGAGAGAGAGCGTGAGAGGTTAGAGAGAGTGTGAGGGAGATGAAGAATGTGAAAGACAGAGAAAAAGAGATGGAGTGTGTATTAGGCAACACACAGAAAATGCTGGAGGAAATCAGCAGGTCAGACAGTATCTGTAGAAATGAATAAACAGTGAAGTGGGCTGAGACCCTTCATCAGGATTGTGTGTATGTGTGTGTGTGACAGAAAATGAGAGAGCGAGAGAGAGAGTATGTTTAATATCACCAGCATATGTTGTGAGATTTGTTTTTTTGTGGAGACAAAGGGACTATGACAGAGTCATGGAGTAGGAGAGAGAGAGAGAGAGAGTGTGTGTGTGTGTGTGTGTGTGTGTGTGTGTGTGTGTGTGTGTGTGTGTGTGTGTGTGTGTGTGTGAGAAAGAGAGTGCATATGCATGTGTGTGTGAGGAAGATGGGGTGAAAGAGGTAGAGAATGAGAGGAAAACACCAAAGGAACACAAAAGCAGGAGTGAAGACAGAACCTTGGGCAGTCAGGAGATTTCAGAGAGAGAGAGAGAGAGATGGAGAGAGAAATAAAGTGCTGCAGTGAAGCACAAAGAGAGGGGTGGAGGGATGGATAAACAGAGGGCAAACGTATTGTGCTAAATGAGCAGTGACTGGGGATTATGGACAGAAATGAAGGGAAGTATTGGTGGACTGCTGCTTCCCTGGTAATGGAACAACCTACTCATGTCTGTCATAAAAACCTGGCAGAGGATTCTATTTACAATATGTAATAAACCCGTCAGAACTGCAATTTATTGTGGTATTTGCCCTAGAAACAAGATCTTTCATCAAGGGCAAACTAATAATCTGTACAGTTCATTTGAATATAAGGGTTGATCGATTTTTTTTGACAAGTGCAGCATCTCAAGGTGAGAATTCAACTTCAGAGAAGGAGATAAAGAAATATGAAAAATTATTCAGTAATTAAAATATACATTTGTAATGTATTTATTTTTATTTAGTTTAGAGATACAACACAGAACGGGCCAGCACCAACCAGCAACCCACTGATTTATTTTATTTTATTTCGGGATACAGCACGGAATAGTCCCTTCCAGCTGTCTGAGCCGCACTGCCCAGCAACAGACCGATTTAACCCAAACCTAATCACAGAACAATTTACAATGACCAATTAACCCAATAACTGATACATCTTTGGACCGTGGGAGGAACCCCCCCCCTCCCCCCAACGCGCGCACGCGCGCGCACACACACACACGGGAAGGACGTTCAAATTCTTTAAAGAGGACACTGAATTTGAACTCTAAACTCCGACACCCCGATCTGTAATAACATCACACTAACTGCTATGCCACTGTGGTGCCCAACGCTGTGGGACGTAGTCTGAACCAGGAAGGAAGTGACAAGTAAATACAGGGAGCTTGGGAAGAGGCTGAGGAGCAGGACTTCCAAGGTACTAATCTCTGGATTACTCCCAGTACCACGTGCTAGTCAGGACAGGAATGGGATGACTGTACAAATGAATGAGTGGCTGAGGAAGAGGTGCAGGGGGCAGGGTTTCAGTTTTCTGGATCATTGGGATCTCTTCTGGGGAAGGTATGACCTGTACAAAGAGCACGGGTTTCACCTGAACCCAAGGGGTATGGGTACTGGAGTGACAGGGATGAAGATGGGGCAGTTGGTATACAACTAGATGCAATGTGGCGTCAGACTGTGAGGTAAGACAGGCAGATAACAGGGCAAAATTGCAGTCAGTGGAATGGGTTGAAGTATAACAGGGGGGACAAAATCAAAAAGGGTGATGAAGACAGGACTGAAGGTGTTAGTTACATTTGACTGCAGGCAGTATACGGAATAAGGTAGATGATCTTGTAGCACAGTTAGAGATTGGCAGCTATGAAGTTGTGGGCATCACTGAGTCATGACCCTGATGGGAGTTATATTCATGGCCCCAAATAATAACCAGGATGTGGGGTACAAATTACCACGGAAGATAGAAAAGTCATGTAATAAGGATAATGCTACGCTAGTTAGGGGAGACATTAATATGCAAGTATATTAGGAAAATCAGGTTGGTGCTGGATCCGAAGAGAGAAAACTTGTGGCATACCTATGTATTTATTTATTTATTTGTTTGTTTATTTAGAGATACAGTGTGAAATAGGCTCTTCCAGTCCTTCGAGCTGCACCACCCAGCAACCCACAAATACTCCAGATTTAGCCCTAACCTAATTACAGGACAACTGGCAAAGACCAAATAATATGCTAACTGGAATGTCTTTAGACTGTGGGAGGAAACTGAAGCACCTGGAGAAAACTCACGCATTCCAAAGGGAGAACGTACCAACTCCTTACAGAGGATGGTGGGACGGAACTCCACACTCTGACACCCTGAGCTGTAACATCATTGTGCTAACATCTATGCTACAGAGGCACTTAGCTTGTGGTTGAGCCCACTAGGGGAAAGACAGTTCTGGATTGGTTGTTGTGCGATGAACCAGATTTGATGAGGGAGCTTGAGGTAAAGGAACCCTTCAGAGAGGAAATCATACTGTGATAGTTTGAGCTGATGTATCAGTATTACAGTAGGGTCTAGGGAATTACAGAGGCATGAGAGAGGAGCTGGCTAAAGTTGATTGGAAGGGGACAGCAGTAGGAATAATGGCAGAACAGCAATGGCTGGTGTTTTGGGGGACAATTCAAAAGGTGCAGGATAGATACATCCCAAGTATCCTAAAGGCAGCATTACACAATTGTGGCTGACAAAAGAAGTCAAAGGCAGCATAAAAGGATAAGAGCAAAAATTAGTGGGAAGTTTGAGGATTGGGAAGCTTCTAAAAACCAGGAGACAACAAAAAAAAGTCACAAGGAGAGAAAAGATAGAATATGAAGTTAAGCCACAAAATAATATATAAGAGGATACAAAATGTTTTTTTTTCAGGTATACTACAGTATTAAGAGCGTAAATGAGGCAGAGTGGATAGAAGACCCCTTAAAGGTGAAGCTGGAGAGGTAGGCATGGAGAACAAAGAAATGGCAGACAAACCTAATAAGTATTTTGTATCAACCTTTGCTGTGTATGCCAGAGATTTGAGGGTGTCAGGAGGAAGAAGTGAGTGTACTTGCTACTACTAAGGAAAGGGTGCTTGGGAAGCTGAAAGGTTTGAAGGTAGATAAGCCACTTGGACCAGATGGACTACACCCTATGATCCTGAAAGAGGGAGCTTGATAGATTGTGGAAGCATTGGCAATGATCCCACTGCAATTTGCCTATCACCACAACAGGTCTACAGTGGATGCTACCTCACTGGCTCTCCACCTGGTCTTGGATCACCTGGACAGTAGCAGCACCTACGTCAGACTGCTGTTTATTGATTACAGCTCAGTGTTCAACACCACCATCCCCTCAGTTCTAATCAACAAGCTCCAAAACCTGGGCCTCTGTACCTCCCTCTGCAATGGGATCCTTAGCTTCCTTACCAGGAGAACACAATCAGTGTAGACTGGAAGTAACATCTCCACCTCACTGACAATCAACACTGGCCCACCTCATGAATGCTCTGCTTTCTCAACGCCCATTACTGCGTGGCTAAGTACAGCTCAAATGCCACCTATATGTTTGCCGATAACACAAAACTATGGTTGGCAGAATTTCAGATGCTTGTGAGGAGGTGTACAGCAGTGAGATAGACCTGCTGGTGAGCAGTATTGCAACAACAACCTTGCTCTCAACATCAGTAAGCCAAGGAAATGATTGTGGACTTCAGGAAGAGAAAGTCAGGAGAAAACACAACAGTCTTCACCGAGGAGTCAGCAGTGGATAGGGTGAATAGTTTCAAGTTCCTGAAGAACTCTGAAGATCTATCCTGGGTTCAACATATTGAAGCAATTACATAGAATGCATGACAGCGGCTACATTTCATTAGGAGTTCGAGGAGAATTAGTATGTCACCAAAGACACTCACAAATTTCTACAGATGTACCATGGAGAGCGTTCTAACTGGGTGTATCACCCTCTGCTGTGGAGGAACCTCGGCACAGGATCGGAAAAAGCTGTGGAATGTTGTTAAAGTCAGCCAGCCCGTATGCCGGGCATCTTCAAATGTTGATGCCTCAAAAACGGTATCCATCATTACTGACCCCCATCAGCCAGGACCTGCCCTCTCCTCATTGTTACCATCAGGGAGGAGGTACAGGAGCCTGAAGGCACACACTCAACGATTCAGGAACAGCTTCTTTCCCTCCACCATCAGATTTCTGAATGGACAATGAGCTCATGAAGACTATATAGTTTTTACTCTCTTTTGGCACCACATAATTAATCTAATTCTTTATATATACTTTGTATGACAATTTATAGTTTTTTTTAAATTATGCATCACAATGGACTGCTGCCGCAAAACAACAAATTTCACGATATATGTCAGTGATATTAAGCCTGATTCTGATCTTTCAAGAATCGCTAGATTCTGAACACAAGAACTTCTGCAGATGCTGGAAATCGAAAGCAACACACAAAAAATACAAAGGGACTCATCGGATCAGGCAGGATCTATGGAAATGAATAAGCAGTCCATGTTTCGGCCCGACACTCTTGTTCTGGACCGGAAAGGAAGGGGGCAGATGTCAGTATAAAATGGAGGGAGGAGAGGAAGGAGGATAGCTGGAATGTGATAGGTGGGAAGGAAAAGGAAAGGACTGGAGAGGAGGGAATCTGACAGGAGAGCAGAGTGGAACAGAGGAAAAAGGGAAGGAGGAGGGGAGCCGGGGGAGGTGATAGGCAGGTGAAAAGAGGTAGGTCGCCAGAGTGGAGAAAAAAAGAAGGGGGGAAGGGGAGTGATTTCCTTTAACTGAAGGAGAAATTGATATTCAGACTAGATCCTGTGATGTTCTGGAGGACTGGAAAATTGCACATGTCACTCCATACTTCCAGAGGGGAGCGAGGCAGAAGGAAGGAAATTAGCCAGTTGGTCTAACTTTAGTGGTTGGGTAGGTATTGGAGTTCATTATTAAGACCATAAGTCATAGGAGCAGAATTAGGCCATTCAGCCCATCGACTCTGCTTCGCTATATTCCATCATGACTGATCGTGGATCCCACTCAACCCCATAAACCTATCTTCTCATCATGTCCTTTGATGCCCTGACTAACCAGAAAACTATCAACTTCCGCTTTAAATGTACCCACGGACTTGGCTTCCACCACAGTCTGTGGTAGAGCATTCCACAGATTCACCACTCCCTGGCTAAAAAAATTCCTCCTTACCTCTGTTCTAAAAGGTCACCTCTCAATTTAGAGACTGTGTCCTCTAGTTCTGGATACTCCCACCATTGGAAACGTCCTCTCCACCTCCACTTTGTCTAGTCCTTTCAGCATTTGGCAGGTTTCAATGAAATCTCCATGCATTCTTCTAAATTCCAGTGAGTACAGACCCAAAACTGCCAAATGTTCCTCATATGTTAACCCCTTCATTCCAGGAGATCTGGAGAATCAATGGTGCCTAACGGCAACTCCTTCGCTTGCATCTTTGGAAACAGCTTTATTTCTATCTTTAATATCTCTATTTTTCCCTTCCAGGATTCTTTTGAAGACCTTGATCTGGAGTAACATGTTGACTACAGCTCTTTGCGGGAATGGGACCCGCTCTCAGGGTTTCACAACTGGCCATTATTCAGCATGCCAAAGGCACAGCCTAAAAGCTTCGCTCACCTTTGGAGGTCTGAGATTTCGTAGCTCTGGAGACAGGGGGATCGGAGGTTGGTGTCCGAGCAGAAGACTAGTGTGTCACGGGAGATGGAAGATCTCTGGCTGTGTGCCCAGAAACCCAAGATCTTTGGGCAGAGAGTTCGGAAAAAGTGATGCAACAGACTTTTAACATCGTAAACCAGTGAGTCGTTTGTTATGTCTCCCCTCTCGCTGTGAATCAGAGACATCTCTTTCTCTCTTATTAGGGAGAGATAGAGCCTGTGGTATGTCGAATACAGGGTGAACGCGTGGTCTTTAGAGTCTTTGCTGTTTCTTTGCTCATACTTGAGTGTTCGGTGGTGGGTGCTGATACTTTCTTTTACCAGTGGGAGGAGGGGGGATCGTGGCTCGCTGCCGCTTATGCACGGGAGGGAGGGGAGCTGGGGGGACTTTAGGGTTCTAACATTTAGGTGTCATTCATTTCTTGGGGGCACTTCTCTGTTTTTCGTGGATGGTTGCGAAGAAAAAGCATTTCAGGATGTATATTGTATACTTTTCTCTGACATTAAATGCACCTTTGAACCTTTGAATCATCCTCATGAACCGCCTCTGGACTCTCTCCAATGACAACACATCCTTTCTCAGATATGAACCCCAAAACTGTTGACAATACTCCAAGTGCAACCTGGCTAGAGTCTTATGAAGGCTCAGCATTATCTCCTTGCTTTTATATTCTATTCCCCTTGAAATAAATGCCAACAGTGTAGTTGCCTTCTTTACCACAGACTCAACCAGTAAATTAACCTTCTGGGAGTCTTGCACGAGGATTCCTAAGTCCCCCTGCACCTCTGATGTTTGAATGTTCTCCCCATTTAGATAATAGTCCGCACTATTGGTCCTTTTACCAAAATTCATTGTCATACATTTCCCAAAACTGCACTTCATCTGCCACTTTTTTTGCCCATTCTTCCAATTTGTTTAAGTCCTGCTGTGGTCGCATTGCTTCCTCACCACTACCTACCCTTCCTCCTACCTTCATACCATCCCCAAACTTTGCCACAAAGCCATCAATTCCACTATCTAAATCATTGACAAGCAATGTAAAAAGCAGTGGTCCCAATACTGACCCCTGAGGAAAACCACTAGTCACTGGCAGCCAACCAGAAAAGGCCCCTTTACTCCCACTCGCTGCCTCCTGCCTGTCAGCCATTCCTCTATCCATGCCAGTATCTTTCCTGTAACACTATTGGATTTTATCTTGTGAAGCAGCCTCTCGTGTGGCATCTTATCAAATACCTTCTAAAAATCCCAAGTAAATGACATCCACTGCCTCTCCTTTGTCCACCCTGCTTGTTACTTTCTCAAAGAACTCTAACAGATTTGTCAGGCAAGATTTCCCTTGACAGAAACCATGCTGGCTTTGACTTATCATTAGTCTCCAAGTACCTCGAAACCTCATCCTTAATAATAGTCTCCAACACTTTACCAGCCGCTGAGGTTAGGATAACTGACCTATAATTTCCTTTCTTTGCTTTCCTCCCTTCTTAAAGAATGGAGCGACATCTGCAATTTTTCAGTCCTCCCAGACCATGCCAGAATCAAGTGATTCTTGAAAGTTCATGACCAATGCATCCGTTATCTGTTCAGCAACCTCTCTCAGGACTCTGGGATGTAGTCCATCTGGCCCAAGTCACTTAACTACCTGTAGACCCTTGAATCTGTCTAGTACTTTTTCCTCTATAAAAGCAATGGCACTCACTCCTGCTCCCTGACACTCATGGACCTCTGGCACAATTCTAGTGTCTTCCTCAGCGAAGACAGATGCAAAATACTTCTTATGTTCCTCTGCCATTTCTTTGTGCCCGTTACTACCTCACCAGTGTCATTTTCCAGTGGTCCAATATCAACTCTTACTTCCCTTTTATTCTTTAAATAACTGAAAAATCTTCCAGTTTCCTGCTTTATATAATTAGCTAGTTTCATCTTCTCCCTTCTTATTGCTTTTTAGTTGCCTTTTGTTGGATTTTAAAAGCTTCCTGATTATCTAACTTCCTTATATGCTTTTATGCAGTCCTTAACTTCTCTTGTCAGTCCCAGTTGCCTAACCCTTTCATTTGAGGACCTTCTCTGTGGACATATCTACTCTGTGCCTTGTGAACTATTCCCGGGAACTTCAGACATCTCTGCTCTGCCGTCATTCCCACCAGTATAGCCCTCCAATCCCTCTGGGCAAGCTCCTCTCTCATGCCTCTGTAATTCCCTTTATTCCATTGCAATACTGATACATATGACTTGTGCTTCTCCCTCTCAGAATGCAGTATGAATTCAATCATACTGTGTTCACTGGCCCCTAACAGTTCATTTACGTTAAGGTCCCTAATAAGATCTGGATTATTATATAACACCCAAACTAAGATTGCCTTTCCCCTAGTAGGCTCAAACACAAGTTGTTTAAAAAGTTATCTCGTAGGTATTCAACAAATTCCCTCTCTTGCAATCCGACACCAACCTGAGTTTCCCAGTCCCCTTGCATATTGAAGTCCCCCATTACAATTGTGACATTACCCTTATTACATGCCTCTTCAATCTCCCTTTGCAATCTCAACCCCACATCTTGGCTACTATTTGGAGGCCTATATATTATGATTTTCATAATGTTTTTTTTCACCCTTGCAATTTCTTAACTCCACCCAGAAAGATTCAACATTCTCTGACCCTATGTCACCTCTTTCTAAAGAGGTAATTCCATCTCTTACCAACAGAGCCACACCACCGCCAATGCCTTCATGTCTATCTTTTCGATACAAAGTATATCCTTTGATGTTAAGCTCCCAACTATGGCCTTATTTTAGTCACTACTCAGTGACCCCGCAAAGTCATATCGACCGATCTCTAAATGCGCCATGAGTTGGCCCACCTTATTATGAATGGTATGCGGATTTAATCCTCCTCATCTCTGTTCAAAATGGATGTCTCTTTATTGCGATACTGTGCCCTAGACTCACACACTATCGGAAACATCCTCTGCACATCCATTCTATCTGGACCTTTCAATATTCAAGAGGTTTCAATGAGATCCATCAAATGCTCCTCATATATTAACATAGAATCAATGATTCCCAGAGGACTGTGCCAACAACTGGGTGTATCGAAGACTGTAGTGGTAATCCATGCTATGAAAAAGAAGAGATCATGGACAGATGGGTTGAGTACATCTCAGAATTATTTGAAGATAGCAGGATGGAGGATTTACCAGAATGAAATCAAATGACTAATCAACCTAAAATATTGATGTCAGATGGAAAGTGTGATTTGGAGTCTACAAGTCAGAAAGGCGGCTGGTGAAGATAAGATTTCCACTGAAATTCTGAAATCACTTGGTCCAAAGGGAAAAACGAACCTTTTAGCGATATTAAGCAACAGCTATATGACAGGAAATCTTCCGGAGGACTTTCCCAAATTGGTATTTATTGCCTTACCAAAAAAGCCAAGGACGATAAAATGTAACAAACACAGGACGATAAGCATGATGTCTCACTGCATCAAGCTACTGTTGAAAATAGTGTTCAGCAAAATGAAAGGTACAATCAGTGATGAAATTGGAGAAACACAGTTTGGTTTTCGTAAAGGCTCAGGAACAAGGGAAGGAATATTTGCGATGAGAAATGTCATGGAGATGCATTGAGGTACAAAAGAACATCTACTTATGCTTTATTGACTATGAAAAGGCCTTTGATAATGTAATAGAGGTGCTGAACAAGTATGATCTGGGATGGGAGAATGTGCAGATAATAAGGAACGTATTGGAAACAGAAAACGACGGTCAGGGTAGAAAACGAGCTATCACCGTGGGCATGTGTTAAACGAGGAATAAGGCAAGGCTGTGTTGGATCACCGGATTTGTTCAACCTCTACGGAGAATGGATTTTTCGGGAATGCGACCATCAGGAGACAGGTATTCCAATCGGAGGCCGGAAGGTGGATAACATCAGGTATGTGGACGACACCGCGTTGTTAGCTGACAGCGAATGCGAACTGCAAGTTATGCTGAATAAAGTGAATGAGAAAAGCTTTGTATATGGACTTAAAATTAACCCTAAGAAAACAAAATCGATGGTGGTAAGCAAAACAACCACTAAAGACTCATTCATGATGGTATCGTTACAAGTGAATGGACAAGACATTGAACAGGTGTAAAAGTTTAATTATCTTGGCAGTTGTCTGACAGATGACGGGAGATGTGAGTTGAGATCAGAAGGAGAATAGGTATGGCTAAGACCCAGTTCATGAAGCTAAAAGATCTACCATGCAATCAGAAGGTGGACATCCAAAGTAGAATCCGCTTCCTCGAGTGTTACATATGGTCAGTGCTGAGGTATGGATCAGAAGCATGGACCCTGAAGAAGGATGACATGAAATGAGTTAATGCTTTTGAAATGTGGTGCTATTGACAAAATGTTGAAGATCAGCTGGGTAGAGAAAGTTTCAAATGAGAGGGTTTTATTGGAAGTTGATAGACCACGGGTATTGCTGGAGAAGATTATGAAGTAAAAAGTTGCTTATTGTGGACGCGTTACGCGGAGAGATAACACCTTGTCGGACTTGCGATATGGAAAGGTGGAGGGAAAGAAAGGAAGAGGAAGGCAAAGAACAACGTGGCTGGATCACATCAAGGATTGGACCAAGCTGGACAAGACTAGGGATGTTGTGGGTAAGTGTCAGGACAGAGCAGCTTGGAGGGAAATCGTCCGCCAACTGGAAATGAGGAGTGAATCTGTGGAATTCATTGCCACAGATGACTGTGAAGGCTGAGTTTTAAGTATATTTAAAGTGAAAGTTGATGGCTTCTTGCTTCGTCAAGGTGTCAAAGATTATGGGGAGCAGGGAGGAGAATGGGGTTGAGAGGGGTAATGAACCAGTCATGCTGGAATGGCAGAGCAGGCTCAATGGGCCAAATGGCCTAATTCTGCTCCTATGTCTTATTGTCTTCTTCTACAGATTTTTAACTTCTCTACCTATCACCTCCCAGCACCTTACTTCATGCCCCCACCAACCTATCTTCACCCTCAACTGGTTTCACCTGTCATCTCCTTGCGGTACCCCTTCTCCTACTATCCACCGTCCTCTCCTATCAGATTCCTCCTACTTCACCCGTTTAACTCTTCTACTTATCTCTTCTCAGCTTCTTACTTCATCCCCCTCCCCCCACTAACCCACACACCTTCCCCCCTCACCCGGTCTCACCTATCACCTTCTAGCTTGTACTCCTTCCCCTCTCCCTCGCCGCCTTATTCTGGCCTCTTTCCCCTTTCTTTCCAGTGCTGATGGAGGGTCTCAGCCAGAAATGTCGATTGTTTACTCATCTCCATAGATACTGAGTGACCTGCAGCATTCCTCTGGAATTTTGTGTGTGTTACTCTGGATTTAAACTGCTGCTGCAACGGGAAGTTTCCCAGGTTGGGACTGGAGCTTCATTTTCCTAAATTTGTATCAAACGTTAAAGGTTGGCTTTGTTTCTCACACGTACACCCAAACACCAACGTCCAAGAATAGAAAAGCCTTCCAAAAAAGTAGCGGGTACAGCCTGGTTCATCTCAGGAGAAACCTCCCCACCATTGGGCACGTCTACAAGGAGCAATGTCACAAGAAAGCAACATCTGTCATTAAGAATCCCCACCATCCAGGTCATGCTCTCTTCTCGCTGCTGCCATCAGGAAGGAGGTACAGGAGTCTCAGGACTCACACCACCAGATTTAGGAACAGTTATTTTCCCTCAACCATCAGGCTCTTGAACCAGTGTGGATAACTTCACTCACCTCAACGCTGAACTGATTCCACAATCTACAGACTTACTTTCAAGGACTCTGCAACTCATGTTCTCTGAATTATTTATTCATCTGCTATTTATTATTATTATTATAATATGATTTTTTTGTTATTGCACGATTTGTCATCTTTTGCCCATTGGTTGTCAGTCTGTGTTTATGTGTGGTTGCCATAAATTTTATTGTATCTCTTTATTTTCCTGTAAATCCCTGCAGGAAGATGAAGCTGAAGGTAATATACTGTATACGGTGACATCTAAGTATGTGGATAATAAATTTACTTTGAACTTTGAAATAACTGAATCTGAGTCTGTCCCTCTGTGTCCTAATGGCCTGCTCTCAGGTTGGGGTATCTTGTTCCTCTTCATTCAGACTAACTGGATGTCTGGAGCGTGACACAGTGCTGTGCCACTGATCCTGCTCGTAGTTCATCGCATTGTTGCTTAAGGCAGAAGGTTTAGAGTATTTGGAGTTTGTAACTGGTCCCAGGGTTACCTATAATTTACATTACCACTTCGTAATTGAACATTTTTTAAAGATATACTGTGTGGCTTAACACCATCTGCTACTTGCAAAGAGGAAGATAGATCAGTTTTCAGGAAATGAAATCCAATTATCTGTGACAAATTGTGGTTAAAATGTTTAGGATTTTGAAACCTTGCAATTCTGTGTCTATAATAGACACCTGTGATTCTGCTTGCAGTTCAGAGAAATACTGGTATGTAGAGATCATAGAATATCATAGAACAGACCCTTCGGCCCACAATATCTGTGCAACCATGACGCCAAATTAAACCACGCACTTGGTCTATTTCCCTCCATTCTCGGCCTGTTCATGTGCAATGTAAACATTGCCAAACAAAGTCAAGCAAGGTTTATGTGCCGCTTAAACATTGTAATCATATTGACTTCCACCACCTCTCCTGGCGTCACAACCCACCACTCTTTCTGTAAAAGAAACTTCCCTTGCAAATCTCTTCCAAACTTTCTCTCTCTCTCATCTTAAATCTGTGCCTATTTATTACTCACGTACGGTACTGTGTAGAAGTCTGAGGCAGGTAGACAGGATGCCGAAGACTTTGGCAACAGTGCTGTATATGTCAATGTGGAGCAGAGAGCAAGTTTGTAAATCTAGTGTATTGGGAATGGTGAGGGTGGAACACCGTGGGAAGGATGTGGGACAGGTGGCAGAGGAGAGCCAGGTGTGGGGGGAGAGGGTGTGAATGCAGACATGCCCAGCCCTGAGACACCAAGCAAAATTATTTGATACCAAACAATTGGTTTATTGATCATTACAAAATGTCTCTCTGGTGCTTCCCGCTCCCTCCCCTCTCCCTTCCCCTTTTCCCAACCATGATTCCCCTCTCTAGCCCCCTTCCCACTCTCAGTCCACAATAGAGACCCAGATCAGATTTATCATCACTCACGTATGTCAAGAAATTTGCTTTATTTTATTTTGCAGCAGCAGTACAGTGCAATTCATAAACTTGCTACAGTACTGTGCAAAAGCCTTAGGCACCCTAGATATATGTGCCTCAAACAGGGGAAAATCTGCAAATGCTGGAAATCTGAGCACACACACAAAATACTGGAGGAACTTAGCAGGCCAGGCAGCATCTATGGAAAAAAGCACAGTCAACGTTTCAGGCCGAAACCCTTCAGCAGGACTGGAGATAAAAAGCTGAGGAGTAGATTCTGATCTATTCCTTTCAAATCTACTCCTCAGGTTTCTTCTCCAGTCCTGCCGAAGGATTTCAGCCCGAAACATCAACTGTTTTTTTTTAAAAAAATTGTATATGTGCCTAAGAATTTTGCACAGTACAGTACTGTACTTTATTTAGAGAGACAGTGTGGAACAGGCCCTTCTCGCCCAACAGGCTGCACCAACCAGCAACCCCCCCCATCTAACTTTAGCCTAATCACAGGACAGTTTACCCGCTAACCCATTAGCCTAATCACAGGACAATTTACCCGCTAACCCATTAGCCTTTAGGAACCAGGAGGAAACTGGAGCACCCGGAAGAAATTTACACACACACAAGAAGGATGTACACAATTCTTACAAATGGCATTGGAATTGAACTCCGAACCCCACCACCCCAAGCAGTAATAACGTCGCGCTGTCACACTACTGTGGCGCCTTGGCGAGGCAGAGTCCTCCACAGTTCTAATTGGAGATAGGAAGGTAGCGAGAACACCAGACTACTTATAGTCAACATGGTCTATTGTTGAGCATCTGCAATCTACACAGTAACTATTTCTTAGTCAGGGTCCATCAGTGAGACACATGGACACACAAATGCCACACAGTTGGCAATAAACCTTCGCAAACCTCAATAAAAAACTGGCTTATGATTTAAAGCCCCATTAACACGAGTTCTTCCAACTCAGTATCAAGTTAAGTTTATTGATTTTCCTTTTCTCTGTTCCATTCCCCAGCAATAGAAACACCTGTCTTGGCATTCTGTAACACTGCACACGCAAAAAAGTTAAATAACACTTAAAAAAATAACCCAGGTCAATATTTAATTTAGTCTCACTACATCTGCTGTTCATGAAGGTCTAATAAGTGAAATACTGCGATTAAACACAGACAGGGTGCTCAAAGACTATTTTTGCTCTGACCTATGAATAAAATTTCATTGCAAATAGGTCTGACGGCTGTTCAGCGAGTGGCAGCTTTTTATAGCCATTTTGTTCTGTTATTCCTTCTCCCAGGAGCTTTGCTATTGATTGGCACAGGAAACATTTCTTTTTCTCTTTTTCTTCTTTTTCCTTTTTCTTTTCTCTCTCTCAGACGCACATACACTTACACTTTTGATCTCCTTCTTTCTCCCCCACTTCCTCTCACTCCTCTCTCTCTCTCTCACAATTTCACACTTTCTCTTTTTCACACACAGACCCTCTGTCACCCTATTTCACTCTCTCCCTCTCTCTGAACACATATACAGACTTACTCTCTCACAATTTCCCTCGCTCCTGTCTGCCCATGTTTCTCTTCACATACACATAACCTCTCTCACATCTTCTCTCCCGCTCTCTCGCTCCCCATTTTCGTCTTCCACTCTCTTTCCCACTCTCCCCACTCTCTCCCTTTCTCAGATATATACGCCCAGCTTTCATCTGTAACTATGTGGTGTCAGTCCAAACAGGCAGAAACCATCGAGCCAGCCCTGACCATTAAACTCATATATCATTCAATGGTGCAGCTAGGCACAGTAATGATATTAATACATTTTCCAGGTTAAATTACTGACTGTACATTTTAACTAATGACTTTCGATTAAGTTAGATGGAACACTCACTTTGAAAGGTTACTTTGATGACAAGATATTACGCTCTTGATGGCTTCAGAAATATTAATGGCAATAGAAATATATTTATCTACATCTATAGACACACACACCTACAGAGTGTGCCTAACGCAATCATCCTTATCCCATTGGCTAGCAGTCTCCTCTCAGAAACTGTGGCTGCATGTTCAACACCGACCCATTACCTCGGTCCACGCACCCAGTGAAGTAGAGGGAGACCGCTTCTTCCCTGAAGGTGCCATCTTTCACAAAAGGCTTTTCACGTACCTGCAGCAACGGGTGTAGTGCGTGAGGAACTCAGTAAGGGTCCAAGATTACCTTTATTTTCTCCACATATATGCAGACCATCAGACATAGCAACACAATGAGGCCATTCCGCCCACCCCTTCCATCACTTCACTACCCTCTCAACCCCATTCTCCTGCCTTCTCCCCGTAAACTTTGATGCCCTGACTTATCAAGAACCTGTCAACATCTGCATTAAAAATACCCAATGACCTGGTCTCCACAGCTGTCCGTGGCAATGAATTCCACAGATTCACCACCCACTGGCTGAAGAAATTCCTCCTCATCCCTGTCCTAAAGGGACGTCCCTGAATCAAATTGATCCTTCATCCTGATGATTTCCACTGTTTCCCTTCCCCACCCCGCGAACCCCACACACAAATCGTCACTGGGGGACAGTTCCACACACACACAGACACACACACACACACACACACACACACACACACTGACCCTCACTGGCAGACAGTCGCACACACACACACACACACACACACACACACTGACCCTCACTGGCAGACAGTCGCACACACAGACACACACACTGACCCTCACTGGCAGACAGTCGCACACACAGACACACACACACAGACACACACACACACACACACACACACACACACAGACAGACACACACACTGACCCTCACTGGCAGACAGTCGCACACACAGACACACACACACGCACACACACACACACACACACACACACACACACACACACACACACACACACACACACACACACACACAAACACTCCCAGTAAAAGAAAGCTGTCAAACCAGGACTCGTGCCAACTATGGGCCTGAATCCGGCAGGGAGGACGAATGGACAAAGGCGAATCGGTGGATGTTGTTAACTTAGATTTTCAGAAGGCCTTTTGACAAGGTGCCACACATGAGGCTACTTAGCAAGATAATAACCCACGGTATTACAGGAAAGATACAAGCATGGTTAGAAGATTGGCTGATTGGCAAGAGGTAAAGGAGCCTTTTCTGTTTGCCCACCAGTGACCAGCATTGTTCCTCAGGGGTCAGCGTTGGGACCGCTTATTTTTTACGTTATATGTCAATGATTTGGATGACGAATTGATGAATTTGTGGCCAGGTTTGTAGATGGTACAATGATATGTGTAGAGGCATAGTAATAAAGAAGTGTATGGTCATGCACTTTGGTAGAAGGAATAAAGGTGTTAAATGAGATTCAGATTGACCGATTCACTATACAGTGTCAGGATAGGACTGTTGAGTCTCTCCAAAGCAGAGGTGGAGATGTATGCATCATGATCAACTCTTCTTGGTGCACAAATATATCAGTGCTGTTCCAATTCTGCTCACCAGATCTGGAATATCTCGCTATTTAGTGCCATCCATTTTACCTACCGTGGTAGATTTCTGCGATCATTTTGGTAGCAGTATACATTCCACCTCAGGCCAATATCAATCAGACCTTAGATCTGAGCAATGGGATCAACGTGCACAAAACAGCACACCCTGAGCCCTTCACCATCATTTTGGAGGATTTTAACCAGGCCAGACTGAAAAAAAATTATTAAATAATTACCATCAGCAAATTCCTTATAGTACCAGAGGAAATAACATATTGGACCATTGTAATATCTTCATCGAGAATGCCTACTGTGCTAGTCCATGCCCTCATTTCGGGAAGTCTGATCACCTGGATGTACTTCTACTCCCTAATCACAGGCAGAGACTGAAGTGAGCACCAGTAGTGAGGACCAAGAAGATATGGACACGGGAAGCAGAGGAGTGCTTACAGGACTGCCTTGAATTAGTGGACTGGACTGTGTTCAGGGATTCATCTTTGAGCCTGGATGAGAATTCCAGTGTTGTTACCAACTTCATTAATCCTCGTTAATACCTGTGTGCCTATGAAAACTTGCTGTACGTTCCCTAACCAAAATTCATTGATGAACCAAGAGGTTTGTCACCTGTTGAGGGCTAGATCTGTGGCATTTAAGTCTGGTGACCCAGTTCTGTACAAGAAAACCAGGTATGACTTGCGGAGGGCTATTTCAAGAGTAAAGAGACAATTTCGAGTGAGATGTTGGTCATGGCTAGAATCAACTCCTGCCTCGCAAGGGCCTGAACCCGCTGCCATTTACCTTTTGCCACTATAGGTCTATGGCAGATGCAATCTGAATTTCTCTTCACTTGACCTTAGATCACCTGGACAATACAAACTCCTATGTTAGGAAGTTGTTCATTTAGTATAGCTCAGCATTTAATACCATCATGCCCACGGTCCTGATCAATAAGCTACAGAACCTGGGCCTCTGTACCTGCTTCAGAAAATGGATTCTTGACTTCCTAACTGTAAGACCACAATCTGAGCGGACTGGTGATAATATCTCTCCCTTGTTGACAATCACAGACATACCTCAGGAGTGTGTGCTTAGCCCACTGCTCTACTCCCTCTATACCCATGACTGCGTGGCTAGGTACAGCCCAAATGCCATCTATAAATTTGTTGATACAACTATTGTTGGTAGAATCTCAGATGGAGATGAGAGGGTGTGCAGGAGTGAGATATACCAGCTAGTTGAGTGGTGTCGCTGCAACAATCTTGTATCAGTTTGATGAAAGGGGTGATTGTGGGCTTCAGGAAGGGTAAGATGAAGGAACACAAACCAATCCTCATACTGGGATCAGAAGTGGAGAGAGTGAGCATTTCACGTTCCTGGGTGTCAGGATCTCTGAGGACCTAACCTGGTCCCAAAATGTCGATGCAGTGACAAAGAAGGCAAGACAACAGCTATATTTCATTAGGAGTTTGAGGAGATTTGGTTTGACACCTAAAACACTTGAAAAATTTTACAGATATACTGTGGAGAGCATTCTGACTGGCTGCATCAGCATCTGATATGGGGGTGTGGGAGGGGGAGGGCTACTGCACGGGATCGAAAGAAGCTTCAAAAAGGTGTTAAATTAGTCAGTTCCATTTTAGGTACTAGCCTCCAGAGTGTACAAGGCATCTTCAAGGAGCCATGCCTCAGGAAGTTGGTGCCCATTATTAAGACACCCTCGTCACCCAGGACATACCGTCTTCTCATCGCTACCATCAGGGAGGAGGTACAGAAGCCTGAAGGCGCACACATCAGTGATTCAGGAACAGCTTCTTCCCCTCTGCCATCCGATTTCTGAATCGACATTGAACCCGTGAACACTACCTCACTTTTTTTATTATTTCTGTTTTTGCACTATTTTTGATTTAACTATTTAATACACATATGACACCCCCCCACCCCAGTTTCCTTGGCTGCATAAGTCTCGGGAATATACACTCTAATCTTGCCAAACCCATGAGATTGAAATGGTTCTCCCATCCCAAACCCCAGTTTGCGTGGACGCTGTGTAATTTGCTACCCTGTTGCAACTCAGTGTCAAGAAACAACAGACAGCACCCTGCCTACAATTAAAGGAATTATATTTATGAATGTTAACTTAACTAAAGGGCTAGTAAAGAAAAGGAAGAAAAATAAACAAAAAGGGCCCATTAGAATTAAACAGTCAGATGTACACATGTTGGAGCTCAACTCTTCCGAAAGTCAGATTCACTGATCCTCAGTAGACCTCGGCACCTTGCTCCATTGAATCACGGTCCCCCACCGGGTCGAATCCTACGATCGGTTCTCTCCAGCATCTTCTCTCTTCATCCCCCGTAACAAAGGACCTCAGCTCACACCACTGTCAGGCACACAGCACAAACAACCTGCTCCCCTGATTGGATGGCTCACAATCCAAAGAACCCGTTATCTCTAACCATAACCCAAACACTGCTTCCACAGAAAGACCATTATATTAGCAGTGAAACCTTTCCCAGGGTGTTACACATATATATATACTTACAGTAATTGATTTACTTATTTTTTTCAATAATATCATTGTACTGCTGCCACAAAGTTAACAAATTTCACAACATATGCCTGTGATATTAAACCTGATTCTGATTCTGTATTCTAAATGGGGAGGTGTTTCAAAAATCGGAAGTACAAAGGGACTTGTGCAGGATTCCCTAAAGGTTAATTTGCCAGTTGAGTCAGTGGTAAGGAAGGCAAATGCAATGTTAGCATTCATTTCAAGCAGATTAGGATATAAAAGCAAGGATGCAATGCTGGGGCTTTGTAAGGCATTGCTTGGACCATACTTGGAGTATTGTCAGCAGTTTTAGTCCGCTTATCTAAAAAAAGATGTGTTGACATTGGAGAGGGTCCCAGAGGAGGTTCACAAGAGTGATTCCGAGAATTAAATGGTTAATATAGGAAGAGTGTTTGATGACTCTGGACCCGTACTCACTGGAGTTTAGAAGAATGGGGGGGGGGGCGGTTCTCATTAAAACCTATTGAATGTTGAAAGGCCTAGATAGAGTGGATGTGGAGAGGATGTTTCCTATAGTGGTTGAGTCTAGGATGGAATTGAGGGACTGCCTTTTAGAACAGAAATGAGAAGGAATTTCTTTAGGCAGAGGGTGGTGAATCTGTGGAATTATCTTGCCACAGACAGCTGTGGAGATCGTCAGTGAGTATTTTTAAAGCAGAGGTTGATATGTTCTTGGTTAGTCAGGGTGTAAAAGGTTACAGGAAGAAGGCCGGAAAATGGGGTTCAGAGGGATAATAAATCAGCCATGATGTAATGGTGGGACAGAATCGAAGGGCCAAGTGGCCTAATTCTGCTCCTATGGTTTTATGGTCTTATGGTCTTAACCAGGGGAAGGGGAACAGACTGAGCTGCCAGAGAACCTGCTGATCTTCACACATTTCTGCCCAGCAAGTAATTTATCCTGGGCTGTTAAAGATGAAAGATTCATTTTGTTTGCAGCCAGTGTATTGACTGCAAACTCACAGAAAGCCATTAATTACTAATGGCTGCATCGACGACTCTAAATGGCTAATAATTTGCACTGTTAACACTTGGTGCTCGTAGCTGAACTGAGCTAATCCATTATTGACTCCTTCAGTTCGTGTTTGACCTCAGAGTTTGACCTCAACCAACTCAAACTGGGTGCCGTACACAGGAACAAAAGGAATTTTGGGAGAAGAGGAACGATGGGCTGGAAGCTCCAGAGATCTCCTGTATAACAGTGGATGGCATAGCAATGTATTGATCAGTGCAATGCCATCATCCCCTCAGAACTAATCAATATGCTTCAAAATCTGGGCCTCAGTAACTCATTGTGTAACTGGATCCTCAATTTGCTCACTTGCAGACCCCAGTCAGTTCAGATTGGCAACAACATCCCCTCCACAATCTCAAATCTGTATGCTTAGCCTCCTTCTCTGCTTATTTTACACTTATGACTGTGTGGCTAAGCACAGCTCCAACGCCATAGTCAGGTGGAGCAAAGGTGGAGATGATTCGGCATATAGGAGGAAGTTTGAGTATCTGGCTGAGAGGTGTCATAACAACAACCTCTCACTCAATGTCAGCAAGACCAAGGAGCTGATTATTGACATCAGGAAAAGAAAACCAGAGGTCCACAAGCCGGTTCTCATCGAAGGATCAGAGGTGGAGAGGGCCAGCAACTTTAAATTCCTCCGTGTTACTATTTCAGGGAACCTATGCTGGGCCCAGCACGGTAAGTGCAATTATGAAGAAAGCACAGCAGTGCCTCTGCCCCTTTAGGAGTTTGCAGAGATTTAGCATGACATCTAAAACTTTGACAAATTTCTATAGGTGTGTGGTGGAGAGTATATTGACTGGCTACATCATGGCCTGGTATGGAAACACCAATGCCCTTGAACAGAAAATCCAACAAGAAGTAGTGGATACAGCCCAGTCCATCACAGGTAAAGCCCTTCCCACCATTGAGCACATCTACATGAAATACAGTTACAGGAAAGCAGCATCCAACATCAGGAAACCCCACAACCCAAAACATGCTCTCTTCTGGCTGCTGCCGTGAAGAAGATACAGGAGCCACAGACTCACATCAGCAGGTCCAGGAACAGTTATTACCCCTCGCCCATCAGGTTCTTGAATGAAAAAGGATAGCTTCACTCAACTTCACTCACCTCAACAGTGAACTGTTCCCACAACCTATGGACTCACTTTCAAGGACTCTTCATCTCATGTTCCGGATATTTATTGCTTATTTATTTATTATTATAACTTCTTTTTTGTATTTGTACAGTTTGTTGTCTTTTGCACACTGATTAAATACCCAAATTGCACAGTCTTTCACTGATTCTGTTATGGTTGTAAGACAATAAGACCTTAAGATATAGGAGCAGAATTAGACCATCAAGTCTGATCTGCCATTTCATTGCGGCTGATCCAATTTTCCTCTCAGCCCCAATCTCCTGCCTTCTCCTCTTATCCCTTCGTGCCCTGACTAATCAAGACTCTATTGACCTCTACCTTAAACGTACATAAAGTCTTGGCCTCCACAATTCCATTGGCAAAGAATTCTGCAGATTCACCACTCCCTGGCTAAAGAAATACTTCCTCATCTCTGATCTAAAAGGACAGCTCTCTATTCTCAGGCCGTGTCCTCTGGTCTTAGACTCTCCCACAATAAGAAACATCCTCTTCACATCCATTCTATCAAGGCCTTTCCCCATTTGATAGGTTTGAATTAGATCACCCCTCATTCTTCTGAATTCTAGTGAATACAGGATTGGAGCCACCAAACACTCTTCATATGACAAGCCATTCAATCCTGGAATCATTTTTTGTGAACCTCCTTTGAATCCTCCCCAGTTTCAGCACATCCTTTCTAAGATGGGGGCCAAAACTGCTCACAATGCTCCAAGTGAAGCCTCCCCAGTGTTTTATGTATTCTCAATATTATATACTCGCTTTAACACTCTAATACTCTTAAAATGAATGCTAACATTTCATTTGTCTTCCTCACCACAAACTCAAACTGCAAATTAACCTTTCGGAAATCTTGCACAAGGACTCCCAAGTCCCTTTGTACCTCAGTTTTTGTATTTTCTCTCCATTTAGAAAAGAGTCAACCCTTTCATTTCTTCCACCAAAGTGTATAACCATACACTTCCTGACACTGTATTCCATCTGCCACTTCGTTACCATTCTCCTAATTTATCTAACTCCTTCTGTAGCCTCCCTATTTCCTCAAAACTACCTATCTTCATATCATCTGCAAACTTAGCAACAAAGCCATGAATTCCATCATCCAAATCATTGACATATAACATAAAAATTATCAGTCCCAACACAGACCGCTGTGGAACACCACTAGTCACTGGCAGCCAACCAGAAAAGGCTTCCTTTATTCCCACTCGCTGCCTCCTGCCAATCTGCCACTGATCTATCCATGCTGGAATCTTTCCCGTAATACTTAACGTAGCTTGTTAAGCAGTCTCATGTGTGGCACCTTGTCAAAGGCCTTCTAAAAATACAAGTACACAACATCAACCGATTCTTCTTTGTCTATCCTGCTTGTTATTTCTTCAATGAATTTCAATCTTATTCCATAGGTTTATTGAGTATGCCCTCAAGAAAATGAATTGCAGGGCTGTATATGATGAGAGAAATGTACTTTGAAAATAAATTTACTTTGAACTTTGAATTTTTGAACTTAAGGTTCAAAGTAAATTTATTATAGAAGTATGTATACCATATACAACCTTGAGATTTTTTTCTTGCAGGAAATAAGAAAAATACAATAGAGTCCATGACTCTATAGCTCAGCATATAACACCATCGTTCCCACAATCCTGATTGAGAAGTTGCAGAACCTGGGCCTCTGTACCTCCCTCTGCAATTGGATCCTTGACTTCCTAACCGGAAGACCACAATCTGTGTGGATTGGTGATAATATCTCCTCCTCACTGACAATCAACAATGGCACACCTCGGGGATGTGTGCTTAGCCCACTGCTCGACTCTCTGTATACACATGACAGTGTGGCTAGGCATAGCTCAAATACCATCTATAAATTTGCTGATTGTGGACTTCAGGAAGGATAAGATGAAGGAACACATACCAATCCTCACAGAGGGATCAGAAGTGGAGAGAGTGAGCAGCTTCAAGTTCCTCGGTGTCAAGATCTCTGAGGGTCTAGCCTGGTCCCAACGTATCGATGTAGTTATAAAAAAGGCAAGACAGTCGCTATACTCCATGAGGAGTTTGAAGAGATTTGGCATGACAACAAATACACTCAAAAACTTCTATAGTTGTACCATGGAGAGCATTCTGACAGGCTGCATCACTGTCTGGTGTGGAGGGGCTACCGCACAGGACTGAAAGAAGCTGCAGAGGGTTGTAAATTTAGTCAGCTCCATCTTGGGTACTAGCCTACAAAGTACCCAGGACATCTTTAGGGAGCGGTGTCTCAGAAAGGCAGCGTCCATTATTAAGGACCTCCAGCACCCAAGGCATGCCCTTTTCTCACTGTTACCATCAGGTAGGAGATACAGAAGCCTGAAGGCACACACTCAGCGATTCAGGAACAGCTTCTTCCCCTCTGCCATTCAATTCCTAAACGGACATTGAAGCTTTGGACACTACCTCACTACCTCACTTTTTTAAAATATACAGTATTTCTGTTTTTCCACATTTTTAAATCTATTCAATATATGTAATTGATTTACTTGTTTACTTATTATAATTATGTTTTATTTTATTTATTATTATTATTATTTTTCTCTCTCTGCTAGATTATGTATTGCATTGAACTGCTGCTGCTAAGTTAACAAATTTTTCTCCAATACTGGTGATAATCAACCTGATTCTGATTCTGAAAACCATATATAACAAAGGTCAACAAATATTCAATGTTCAAAAGGGGACAAATGCAAATAACAAACAAATCTCTGAAAGTGAGCTACAGACGGTGGTGTCAGAGAAGGCTGACATTTAATTAAGACCAAAGAACAGATTGTGGACTTCAGAAAGGGTAAGGTGAGGGAACTCACGGCAGTCCTCACACAGGGATCAGAAGTGGAAAGAGTGAGCAAAACCTATCGAGTGGCGAAAGGCCTTGATAGAGTGGATGTGGAGAGGATGTTTCCTATGGTGGGAGAGTCTAAGACCAGAGGACACAGCCTCAGAATAGAGGGGCATTCTTTTAGAACAGAGATGAGGAGTAATTTCTTTAGCCAGAGAGTGGTGAATCTGTGGAATTCTTTGCCTCAGGCAACTGTGGAGGCCAAGTCTTTATGTATACTTAAGGCAGGGGCTGATAGATTCTTGATTAGTCAGGGTATGAAGAGATACGGGAAGAAGGCAGGTGAATGGGGCTGAGAGGATTTCAGAATTTAGGGAGAATTGGTGTGTCACCAAAGGCACGTGCAAATTTCTACAGATGTACCATGGAGAGCATTCTAAATGGCCGCAGCACTGCGTGGTACAGGGGGGCGAGGGGAGCTACTGCACAGGATCAAAATAAGCTGTAAACTTAGTCAGTTCCATCATGGGCACTGGCCTCCATAGGATCCAGGACATCTTCAAGGAGCGATGCCTCAGAAAGGCAGCGTCCATCACCCAGGTCACACCTTGTTCTCATTGCTACCATCAGGAAGGAGACTCAGAAGCCTGAAGGCTTCAAAAACAGCTTCTCCCCTCGGCCATCCGACCTTTGAATGGACGTTGAACCCATGAAGTCGACCTCACTATGTTTTTATTTCTATTTTTGCACTAGAACATCAAACGATACGGCACAGGACATTCTCCCTCTCGTGGGGCAGCCAGAGCTGAACGTAATATCCGCACTCAGTGACCCCTTTATTGTGTATCTCTATTAGGCCATCGAGTGTATGTTTGTGGTCTTTTGCTGCTGTAGCCCATCCTCTTCAAGGTTCGACGTGTTGTGCATTCAGAGATGCTCTTCTGCACACCAGTGTTGTGACACGTGGCTGTTTAATTTGCTGTTACCTTCCTGTCAGCTTGAACCTAAAGCATAGTTATTTGAATTATTATCACCTTCCTGTCAGTCTGGCCATTCTCCTCTCCTCTCTCCTTAACAAGATGTGTTTGCCCACAGAACTGCCGCTCACTGGATGTTTTATTTTTGTTTTTCATGCCGTTCTCTGTAAACTCCAGAGATTGTTGTGGGTGAAAATCCTCGGAGATCAACTGTTTCTAAGATACTGAAACCTCCCCATCAAACACCAACAATCATTCCACAGTCAAAGTCACTTAGATCACGTTTCTTCCCCATTCTGATGTTTGTTCTGAACAACAGTTGAACCTCTTGACCATGTCTGCATGCTTTTATGCATTGAGTTGCTGCTACATGATTGGCTGAGTAGATATTTGCACTAACAAGCAGGTGTACAGGTGTACCTAATAAAGTGACACTGAGTCTAAATATGGCGTGATCAGACTTTATAACTTCCTGGCTCTAACTCAGTTACCTGACTAATAAGGACAAGTATGCTACACACTTTCTTTACCATCCTATCGACCCGTGTAGCCACTTTTTATTTTATTTTATTGATCGAGATACAGCACCAAATTAGTCCTTCTGGCCCTTTGAGCCATGCTGCTCTGCATTCCCTGATTTAATTCGAGCCTAATCACAGGACAATTTACAACAACCAATTAACTTACCAACCAGTACGTCTCTGGGCTGTGGGAAGAAACCAGAGTACCCGAGGAAACCCACGCAGTCCTGGGGAGAACGTACAAACTCCTTACAGGCAGTGAAAGGAATTGATCCCCGGTCTCCTGTCCTGTAAAGCATTGTGCTAACTATGTTATCTGCTCTCAGGGAGTTATCCACCTCGAAGGACAAAAACTGAATGAAACAAGAAGATAAAACCATACGTAGAGGAAGAAGATCGAGTCTCACAATGTGGCCACAATGCTATCAGAGTTGTACAGTGGGAAATTGTGCCGACAGCCAGTCTTGTACGCAGAAGCATCCATTTAATCTGATACACTATCGCACAAATGTTAATGTTAACCTGTCAGATGGACGAGCAGCTTGCTATGAGGTTGGACTAGAAGAATGTGTACTGCACAGGAACACGGCCATTGGCCCATAGTATTGTGTCAAACTAATTGAGCTATAGAGGCAACGGTTCAATTTAATATCAGAGAATGCATACAGTGCACAACCTGAAATTCTTACTCTTCACAGACATCCACAAAACAGAAAAAAAACCCAAAGAATGAATGACAGAAAACTTTAGCACCCCAAGCACTACAAAATGGACACAGGTCTTCACCCCGATGAGTCCATACCAACCATCGTGTCCACACACCTAGTTCTAGTTTCCTGTGTTTCCTCCATATCCCTCCTAGAACCTTATCCTCAGGTACCTGTCCAAGAGCATCTTATGTTGTACTGTTACTGACCACCTTATTCATGCCTCTTGAATGATGCTTAATCACATTCGAGTCACAGAGTCATAGAACACCATAGCACAGAAACAGGCCCTTTGGCCCATCAAGCCCTGCAGCCCAATTATTATCCTGTATATCTTAAATATTTCATCTTTCACCTTTGACCTCTAGTTGTAGTCTCACCCAACCTCGTGGAAAAAGCCTGTTTATATTTACGCATTCTATACCCCTCATAATTTTGGATAGCTCTATCAATCTCCCCTAATGCTCCAATGCTCTAGGAAATAAGGTCCGAACCTATTTAATCTTTCTCTATAACTCTGGTCCTCAAGTCCTGGCAACATCCTTGTAAACTTCGTCTGTACTCTCGCAATCTTATTGGTTTTATTCTTGTGGTTAGGCGACCAGAATTGCACAGAATACTACAAATATGGACTCATCAATGTGTTAAACAACTTCAACATAACTAATCCCTTCTGTCTGTCAGTGGTCCATGTAATTCCACCATCTGCAAATCCATATGCCTGTCTGAATGCCTCAGGATAAGCTGTCTACAAATCGATTCTCCAGAGCACCACTGCTAAATCAATTCCACATTTCTATGATTCCACAATTAGAAGTCTTGGGCAGATTAGAAAGAAAGGGGGTGATAGGAATATTGTGCACGGTTCTGGCCACTCAGCATTCAGAACGGTGTCAGTAAATTAGAGAGGGGACAGAAAAGTCTCATATTTATCCACATTAAACTGCATCTGCCATGCATCTGCCCATACTAGCTTGTTGACTCTTCACACAGCCCTGGAACATCTGGACAGCAAAGATGCATACATCAGGATGCTCTTTATCGATTACAGCTTGGCATTTAACACCATCATCCCCTCAAAACTAATCGGTAAACTCCTCCCAAGACCTGTGCCTCAATTATGCAACTGGATTCTGGATTTCCTCACTTGTGGACCTGGTCAGTTTGGATTAGCAACAACATCTCCTCCACAGTCTCCACCAGCACGGGAGCACCTCAGGGATGTGCACTTAGCCCCCTGCTCTACTCATTTTACACCTGTGACTGTGTGGCTAAACACAGCTTCAACACCATATACATGCTTGCTGGCGGCATTACTGTTGTGGGCTGCACCAAAGGAGATGATCAGGTTTATTATCACCGGCACATGACGTGATAACCTAGCAGCAGCAACTCAATGCAGTACATAATCCAGCAGAGAGAGAAACAGAAATAAAACAATAATAAATGAACAAGTAAATCAATTACGTATATTGAGTAGATTATTAAAAATTGTGCAAAAACAGAAATACTGTATATTAAGAAAAGTGAGGTAGTGTCCAGAGCTTCAAAGTCCATTTAGGAATCGGATGGCAGAGGGGAAGAAGCTGTTCCTGAATCGCTGAGTGTGTGCCTTCAGGCTTCTGTATCTCCTACCTGATGGTAACAGTGAGAAAAGGGCATGCCCTGGGTGCTGGAGGTCCTTAATAATGGACGCTGCCTTTCTGAGACACAGATCCTTGAAGATGTCCTGGGTACTTTGTAGACTAGTGCCCAAGATGGAGCTGACTAGATTTACAACCTTCTGCAGCTTC